>NW_010116516.1:126721-139356 GCF_000699245.1 Pterocles gutturalis
TCAGGGTTTCACCAGGTCACAGGTTGTAGCCACGTGGTGCAGATTTAATTGCTCTGTGGGGCTCAGGTAATATTCATACATCTGAAAAGGACAGTGCTATCCAAACAGAATGAACCTTTGAACTTTGTTGGGTTTTTGATTTATAAAACTAAAACAGAACAAAACAAAAGCATGCTTGCTTTCATTCTGCTCTCTGATTTTGCACTAAATTGTCAGCAAAGCAGACCTTTTACCTATAAACAGATGGCACACAATTCTGTGGGATTTTCCCACATTTGATGAACACACATCAAGTCCATTTACATGAGCATGGAAAATATTAAAATGACTACTAGGTCTGTGTAGTGTAAGACACCTGGAGCACATTGCTGCCAGCAAGCTTCTGAGGTGGGGATATTCTGGCACACAGTCACGGTTCTGGGGACTGGGCCATTTTTGACTCAGGTTATTGCATCTTTTGACACCTAAAGACATGTTCACCTCTGACCCAGAAACATCTGCAACGTCAAACTATAAAAACGGGAATGGAAATGTAGCCTTTTTTTTTCCCTTACTGTTATTTTTATTTTCTATTGAAAAGGGTTTTAAAAGGCCTATGAAATGTAAAATTGCTTTTTTGCCATAGTTGCAAAACTCATTTCACTTTTTATCTGAGATACGCTTGTAGCAAATTTCCAGGGTTGAAAAACTAATACAATAACCCACTCTGAGGACCGCAGCCCAAAGCAGTGAGCACAGCCCAGCCTGCATCTCTTGGTGCTTGAGGCGGGGGGGCAATCGCCTTGTCCTCCATCCCACCATTCACTCGACTTTTTCACACCAGTTTATATGGCCTGCAAAGTTCTAGCATATTCTGACTTTCCTTCTTCAAGTCACACCAGATGATTTTTACTCACCAATCCCTAACTCTTGCTCCTTCTGTGCAGGCAAAATGTATAAACATCTGGCCCATGACTGCTGCTCCTCTGCCGTGGCCCATCACCAGAATTCCAGCTCTGCTGGTGACTGCACAGGTGACTCTAGTTTCTTATATGAGATAAAGGTATATTAATACCAATTTAAGTCTTTCTTTTACCTTTCTTGTTATGATTTGCTCCTGCAATTTATATGCACACAGATTTTTTTTTTTTAACTTAATTTTGCCTACTAAATTTTGGCTGAAAGAAAATGGGCTGGGACCTTTCTGTGTGTCTGTTTGCCCTTCTGTAGAACGAATTTGCCTGCTTTGTAGTCGAATGTGGCTATCTTTGCATGAATGGCACTGTAGAAATCCCCAGAATTATTATTTTGACTTTTTGCTATGGTATAATGTACTCAATTTTTTGTTTCATTTAACATGAGAGGTAGTATATAGGGCACAACAACATGCTATGTTGATAGATGGGGTATTGCTGTGGTTGAGTTTGCCAAAATTAACACATTTCCCATTGGAAAAAAAAACTTTGGAAAACTTTCTCTTTTCTGCGTACAGGCATTTTATGTTAGAGCCTTAGAGCTGATTCTGTCTCTCCTAAATTATAAACCCTTATGGATGTACCATAAAGATGTCCACCTAATGCAAAGAAAAGCAGATTAATTGATCACAGTAATATATTCTTATCCACTGAATAAGAGCATTCCACACATTGTTTCTTGTTTTGTTTCTGGCTTGTAAATCTTCATTGTAGAATACAAATGAAAATGACCCAAATATGTATTATTTATGAATAGGACTCTCAGATATTATGCTTTAGATTGATTGTGTTAGACAGGATATAACAGAAGCACAATAAGTCAATGAAAAATAAAAAGCAGCAAAAATGTTTCATGCTAAAAATGTAGTTCTAGTGACACCTCTTATATAAAGGACATTTCCAACACATTGACATTTATATTTATCATGGCTGTGCATGTGATTTACAGTTGTCTGAGGCACTGAATATCAGGAATATCCATGCACATACACACCCCTTTTGAATGATGGTAAGTCATAGACTGCTGCATTGCCCCTCATACAGCAAGCTTTTCCTTCCCTTTTTATTTTTCTTCTCTAGCTTCAGGGATGCAAAGGAAGCAGTAGATCAATAGGGCGTCTTGACTGAAGTTGCCTGCAGCACTTCCATTTCTCAGACTGGACACTGATGCTAACTATCAATAGCAATAAGAGGCTGTCTCAGACAGAATTAAGGCTCCTTCTTCTGCATGGCTGTCTGGTGCTTACTGATAAACATCTTCTGCACAGGATTGCAACAAATAAACCATTTCAAGTGTGCAAACTAGCCACTGTCATTCTTCCTACTGATATTTGCTGTGGGGGTGAAGGTACTGATAGTTATTTTCATACAGATGATAACACGTTAGATAAGGGTACAGATGGATAACAGTACAATGGCATAGTGCTATAAAGTGTGGAAAGATCATTGATGAAATTCTCTGTGCTCCTGTAGAAACCCTGAGCCAACAAAAGACAAAAATATTGACTTATGTTGAAACTATTTAAGAGAAGCTGCAGCTAAATTTAACTGTTTACTAACCTCTGATTTTTAGGTAATGTTAAAGATATCCTGCCAAGCTATTTTATTCAGGTGTTATTCATTTTTACCACTCCTCTGAATTTGCAGGATCAGTCTGGAAATAAGAGCTATCAGGGACTAGATGCAGCTATGGTACAGGTGGGGAGGTGTTGGGCAGCATCATGGTCACTTGTCATTTGACCTGAGCACCACGCTAGCGGTTGCTGATTTTGGAAGAACTGAGACTCTTTAGCCTCTCTGCCTGCAAAAAATCGATATCTCAACTGATCTATAGCTCTGTAATGCATTCCTTGTTTTCAGCCTGAATAAGGATGAAGAATCAGGTTCTCACCCACCCACATGAAACCACCATTAAAATACCCCGGCCCAGATCTTCTTGGTGGTAAGTCCAGTTACAACTCTGCTTAAGTCCGATATCCAGTACAGTTATGCCAGTTTGCACCAAACGAAGAGCTCAGGTGCTAATCGGGGCTTATTTTTCTTTTCACTTTTCTTTAACTGACTAGGGTGGGGGAAGTGGTTCAGATGTTCTGCTGGAAAATCAACAGAGCCTTATTTCATATCCTCCCTCTGTGGAGCTTTAACCATTTACAGGAGCAAATGATTTGGCTCTGAGACATCCCCAGCTTTATATGAAGTGGTGCTTTTCAGATGAGGCTAGTTTTCTGAGGGAAATTTCAGTGATCCATTTTGAGGTTTAGAATAACCCAAATAAAATGGATAACATTGTATTCTTCATAATAATTTTTATGTTAAATCTAACAAAGGCTGATAGGTTTTATAGGATGAGATTATTCTGAAGATTGTTCTGATGTTGCTCAATGCTTAAATTAGAATGGTTAATGAGAAAATAAACCAGAGTTTCCAAGACTTTAGGGACACCAGTTATGAATAACCCTACTAAAAATATTTGCATAAGAGGACTCCTGAATATATGTCTATGAATACATGTATTGGCTTTGAAAGAGGTGAAATAAAATGTTAGCTAGAATTTAATTTAGGAAAAAAACCCTCTGCATTACAACTTGTAGATTAATCACTTACTGATAGTCATTTTCACTTTTTTTTTGTCTCTGTACCATATTCTGCAATCAGACTTGCCCACCACACAAGCACAGTATGGGGGTGGAACAGCTAATGTGTGCAGACTGCTCAGAATCACTGCTGTTATTAATTGTCCTCTAGTATAGAACATGTACATTTTACATTAATATGCTGATTAGCAAGACCGAGCATGCAGTTTCCAGCTAGGGAAGCTGGAATTTCAGAAATAGCTTGGCTCTTCACTTTGATTACTTTCTGGCTAGAGAGTTGGAGTCATACTAATTCATTTTGTAAACATTACTGGTCATTCATGTACAGTACATCGCATGAATCAGTGTCGGACAGTCAGATGGGTGCAAGTTCAAAAGTCCAGATGAAAATTACTGTTTCACTGTACACAGTATAATCCCTGCACAAAATAAGAAGCATCATATCTATACTCTTTACTCAGGTGAAATTCCACTCCCCTGTTCCCCCCCCCAAAAGGGAAAGTTTCCTTAAGAAAGGTGAAAAGACAAGGGTACTAACTATTTGCTGATGAGCAACCCACCCCCTGCACCCTGACAGTCAGCTTTCAACAAATATTTATACAGCTCAGGGATACAGCTATAGCCTCAACATTTCAGCACAAATATTAGGCCACAACCTCAGCTAGTCTAAACTGGTGTAGTCCTACTGGCTTTGGTGGCATTACAGTGATTTACAATAGCTGAGGTTCTCACTCCTTCCATTTTTTCCTCGTTTCCTCTGACAGAGTGTGCTCTACATACATCTTTCAGCTGAAGAGTGGATTAATTTTAAAGTAAAAATTAAATTTAAAAAAAAAACAGTTAAAGTTTCTCCCTAAATCGTAAGAGGAGCTCAGCAAAAAGGCAGTTATGTTACACAGGTGACCGTGAGTTTTCTGCAGCACAGCAGTACTCAGCTGAGTTGGGGTGCTAAAGCAGAAAGACATTCAAAAGAATATTGGCTCTTTTGTTAAAAAAAAAGATTATATATATATATACACACATACATAAAATCTGGTTTAACTGCTCCCACTGAAGAACTCTGTTGTGCGTGTTAGTTTTAACAGCAGCTATGCAGAGACATAAGTACACAGTTGTGTATTATAATATTTATTTCTCAGTGTCACTAAGCCAGAATTCTTTAAAAAGATACGAAGTCTTCATTTTTTCCCCAGGTTTTTCAAGACAGGAAACATTAGGAAAGCTATTTTTTTTTTTCCCAATGGTAAGTGACTTGAAGCTGGAGACAGAGAAATGGATTACATTACATATTTTCTACACAAACATAGGGATTAATTTAAATGATTCCCCTAAATCAAAATAACTAGACTTTTTGGCAGCCTTTGAAGTTTAATGAATGTTTATTCTTGCCATCAAGTGTAGGTTTTGGGACACCCTGCAGGACCACTAAAACAAGATGATCTAAAGCTATTTATATAAAATAAGCCAAAGCCAAGATGTTTGTATTAAAGTTTTGAAGAAAATGCAAGTATTTAAAAGTAGCTAATATTTTGTTTAACAAATCGTGAGTTAAAGATGCCGAGTTGTTCCCACTGTGCTGCTGATGTGTATAGTTTAGGGCCTATACCTTAACTGCAGTTCTGATGATTCCAAAAGTAGACTTGATACAGAACAGGTCCCTTCTGTAGCTTCTATGCCCTCCTAGGTCTGGTTTCCACACTTTTCGGGACACCGAAAGCTGGTTTTTCTCTTATCGTTCAGAATACATTTGGAATTCCTTTGAAATGTCTCTTATCAAAGTTGACAAGAAGTACCTGTTCCTTACAGACATTTCAATGTGAGTTTTCTGGAGAAGAAAATTAAATCAGGTCATGAGATGCAATAAATTAGATGTAGGATTTCCAAATACATTGTATTTTTTTCATGGTTAATACTTTTTGAAGTGCGCTATTGAAATGCCATATAAATGTAAAACCTGCTTTGTCTCTGCTGACCGCGATTGACTAAAGCAGTAGGCAATATTCTTGGAGATATTCAGCTTCTGATAATTCAGCCACACAGATGTTCTCTGATTTTTTTTTTTTTTTCTAGAGGGCCATTTTTCACATGTACAAAAACCCCTTGAAAACTCGATATTTTTTATATCTGAAATTCACAGCATGTCTTGCTTTTAAATTGCCACCTTAGAGGCCTTTTTAAAATTTCATTGAAAATGCATATTAAATCAAAATGATAGACACATGTAATGTAAAATGTCTGTCAACAATTAGAATCCCATTTGGAAGTTTGTAAAGCATAACAATTTAAAGTGAATTTAAATTGAGAAGGAAAGTTTTTAGATGGAGAAGAAAAGTTCTAGCCTGCAGTATTGCAATTTTTTACACAGAAAATCCAGATTTTTTTGCCCTTTTCTGAGTGAAAAAGAAATAAATAAGCTAGAGCTTCTAATGCAGTTAGTTCACTATCATGTCAGCCAAGCAGTTTCATTCTTTCCACAATAAAGTCCAAATTATATTGATTATTTGATTTTGAAAGACATAACAAAGCAGTAAACATGCAAATAATATAGTCCAATGTAAACTCATGTTGCCCTGTTGTAGAATCATAGAATAGCCCGGGTTAGAAAGGACCTTGAAATATCATCTGGTCCAACCCTTTGTTTTTAAGGAACCTAGAATACATTGCAGTTGAGCCACTTGATAATTTTGTGTGGTATGTATTGAGAAGTACAACTGTTTTTATTGGGATAGACTAAATTCCTATCCAGTAACATCCATGTGGTTTGGAAAAAAAATGCTTTATGGGAAACTTTACAAAATTTCCTTTGTATTCTTCCAAGATGATGAGAAGTTTTATACACAAACCTCCTGGACATCCTGAAATCACAGTATCCACAGGCACATAGGACCACTGGAGCCCTGAGGCCAAGTGCCTCTGAGGCAGTTTTGGCCCTGGTCCTTGGCCGTGTGGCCCCGCCACTGAGGACTTACCTGCCTGTATGGGGACTGGGATTGGCAGTCAAAGGGGTACAAAGTTTGGGTTTACACCTGGATTTTCCCAAAGTCTTGGGACTAGCAAAATCTGGGGTTAAATTAGGGCTTATAGCTAATATTTATTGAATACAATGTAAACATCTGCAATATGAGTTGTCATAAAGTGAAAGTATTTTCAAATTATTTCAAATTTTGTAGCATATACTTTTAGTTTTAGAACACGCACATTTCCCAGCCATATTCCATAAGGTCATCTTTCTACGCTGAAATTAGTATAACCTTGTAGATACATGCCAATGCTCCAAGTGTAGAACATCGCCTTCTCTGTGGTGATACATAGCTCCTTTAAGCAGATACACTTCCAGTGCTGATATACTTGTGTATAATTCTTCCAGATTAAATTCTGGCTGTTTCTAGACATCCCAGTTATCACTTTGATTGATTTTATGAGAATGACAATAAGGAAGCAGAATGATAAGAAATGCAAAGCATATTCTCCAGTTGATTTCTGAAAGGAGAGTCAATCCCATGAGAACTTTCTGTAGCGTTACTGGTTACAATTACTGCAAAAATAATTGTGTGCCATCACAAAAAAAACGGATGCAAATCACTAGTAACAGTTTTTGCCTTTGGTTCTTTAGTATTTATATTGTGTTTGGGTAATCCCCTTGAAAAAGCAAGATTACCTGTGATTAGCATATCTGAACAGGTGGTTTAAGGAGCTGTACTCCTAAAATGTCACAGTTGTTTTGCTTAGAGAAGCAGTGAGTGCTTTCCCAGTCACCAGCAAGCAATTCCTGCAGGCTTCCCTGAATGCAGCAGCCAGCACCAGTTACAGGATTCTGTTGCTCTAGGCAAAACATTACACGCGGTCCCCTCACAGGGCACAGTCACTAGCACAAGAAAGTGTTGCTCAACATTTTGCAGCCCTCAGCAGCTGCACGGTGTGTGTGGCTGGTGGTGGCAGTGCTGGCCCTGGATGTGGATTTACCTCTCTCTCCCCCCCTTAGGCTCACGTCCATCTCACTTTTTACCTTTGCGCTCAGTTTACCTAATTGCTTCTGCTCGGTGTGACTCCCATCACCGAGCACGGGCAGGTCTTGTCCTACTTGAGAGCAATCCATTACCAGTGGGGCAAAGGAGCAGCCAGTCTGGCAGCCCTGGGAGAGCAGCACTGCCTGAAATTGAATTTTGCTATTAGAAAATTCTAGGAGTGAAACAAAGAGTAAGTGGATGGTACTGCTTGAACAGAGGGAGTGCAGCAATGTCATTGTGTTGTGAGATTACACGTACAGTGTCAGAGAGAACAGTGCTGAAGGGGGAGGATGGGATAAACCTTATTTATCCTTTGTTTAATTCAAATTAATTCAGTACATTTATAATGCATTTGTCTCTATATTTTCATTAAACTGTTATTCTTATATATTATAGCTTTGCTTGTGCTTTCGTGCAGCATAGAAATGGAAGCTGCTTCAGCCGCAGAAAAAGCCAGGTTGAGTAAACTTTAGAGATAGAGCAAGTGACTTCAAGCCCTAAAACGTATGGGAGTGCACAGGTATGCAACTGTCAACTGTATTAACAAAAGACATCTTGCTAAGAGGTATGGTATTTACATGCTAATCATTGTCACTGGTGCCTTCTCTAGACCTTTTTCCTATGTAACAGTTGTTTACACGGTCTGAAGTTAGTAATGGGCCTGATCTGGCACACAGGCACAAATACAGCTCCTCTCAGAAATCAGTTTGTATAGACAGGGGGCTTAGATGCATATTTTATTTGCAAACAGCTGGAACGGCTTAAAAAGTTACCGTCACACGCTCTGTTGCCCCATGCAGGAGATTTCCATCCCTTGCTGGCGGAGGATGTCATGCAAACATTTTTGCTAATTGCTGGCGCAATGCAGACTGGGAGAGCCCACCCGCCGAAGGCCAGAGCTCAGCCAGCGGGACAGTGGCTTCCAGGCATGGGGCAGTGACAGGCGGTGGTGGGAAACAACATATTCCATCATTGCAGTTCGCCCCTGCCAGAAATTTGCTCATGTGCAGTTCTAGACTGAAACACTGCCCATGCTGCCCTGTCCATGTTCTGCTTCCTGCACAAGGATGAATTTCCCCAGTAACGGGTTCAGAATTGGGCACTTGAATTGAAAACTTCTGAGGACAAGAAAAGTGGCTTTTCATGGCCTCAGAAGTGAGTATATGACATATCCTGCAGCTTTACAAATGGATGCAGAATAAGCACTGGTGTTTGATGCGAGTTCTTCCTAAATGTACTCTGTTGTCTCACAGTCAGGTGTGATTCTCCCCTTTTGCTCTGCCTGTTGCAGTACAAACACGACATAACGATGGTTGAATTGCTGAACCAGTACAGACTGGGGCTACTTTTGTCTTTGTGTGTATGATTTTTGCACCAAATGCCTTTAGTATGATCTAAAATCTTAGTCAAGCTTTGAATTCTACTCGGACGGTGCTTCCAGGGTGCCGGTGGCTAGGAGCGAGCTCAGATGAGCATAATGATTGTGCACAGTGCTGGGAAGAGCCAGCGAGACTGCAGAAGCTGCAACATGCAAATAAACATGTTTTGCAATCCTAGACACTCCATTTGAGATGGAATTTGAAGTTCTGTGAAGAAGGACAATACGGAACATGCAACTCAGGGTGAGATTCAAGAAATAGATTGTACAGCCAAGCTGAAAGTCCAAGCTTACTATCTCAAGCATGTAAAGGATGGAAACAATTTTTCTGAATCCAAATCTGGTTTCTGGATTTGTGAGGAAGGATCTTTTTTAAGTCTCTCTTTGACAAAGTCTTTGTGAATCTTATGACTTGAGCTTTTTTTGGGAAAGGAAAGTTAATTGCAAGTTCCACTTTCTAGGTGGCAATGCTATGATCTTGGGTTTATGGAGCAGCAGTTTTCAAAACTGTCTCTGGGTCACTGATGCAGTACCTGCTGATAGTTCAGATCACTGGCTGGCAGCTCAGTGTGCAACTCTTCCCCCTCTTTCCTGCTGCAGAATTATGCTAGGAAATCGGAAACTCCTGAAGTTAGCTTTTGAGGTAAGTGTTGGCTGTTGTTGCCATCTGAACATTAAATGATCACTACTGGAAGGAAAAGGAAGCTACAAAAACTGTGGCTGGGGGGTGAGATTGCTCCATGAGGAAAGGGGGTCCCCACAAGATGCAGATACTACATGTTCAAGTCTGTGAGCAAACATATTTAGGGATAAATTCTGCACCCTGCCATTGCAGACCAATTCTAATACCAGGCTGGTCCAAAGCGGAGGCAAGAGGTGGATCACGAGGACTCTGCTTAGCTCAGGCATAGGAAGCAGAACATTATTCATGAGGCATTTACTATTGCAACTAGTAGCTGCCAAGTTTCTTGCGTTGATGCAAAGAGTATGACAATTTTCACGTTGTAAACACCATCCATTAGTCTGGGCACCTCAATATTATGCAAACAAAATGTATGTACTTACAAATACTTCCACTGTATTTGAATCAAAAAAAATGTCATGAAAATGAGAGGGGTTGGCAAGTTCATTTCATCAGTCAAGAAATTTGGGACTCTGCAGGCAACATTTCCCCTGAGGTTTGAGACATAGCTTTCCCATAATCACTGCATATTCTCCAGATTATAAATGAAACCTTAAGATGTAAATAAAATTGCACACCCTGTAAATCTGCTTTGACAGTGCAAATATTTTTGCGACAAGAACAGGTATTATTTTGTTAGGTGGTTACTTTGTAGAAAATAATCTGTACGATCTATTTCCCAGACAACTGCCATGTGAAATTTTGGCCTTGTATTTATACCTTGACAGACTATAGAATTTTTGTGTAATTTTGTTTCAAAAGTAAGCAAATCCTAAGGGAACACTTTTTTGTCCTTGAATATCCTGGAAAACACATCCCTCAGTCCTACTCTTTCGTTTGCTTTTAAATGGCTCCTACCTCCATATTTTATACTATTTTAAATAGTGCTTTGGTAAAAAAATGATAGCTAGGATAATTTTTTTTTTTTAAATCAACGCTAAGACTCTTGTGAATAGATACCCAGGTGCACAGCAATTGTGACTGTGGAGTTTTCCTACTGTATAAAGGCACTTTTCTTAAAGCAAGATGTTTGGAGGAAATCTTGACTGATAGCTAGTTATATCTCATCATCCGATATCAGATGTATTTTTTTCATGACTCTTCTCTTGACATGTACACATTTCAGTGTCTTTTTTTTTTTTTTTTTTTTTTTTTTTTTCCCTTCTACTCAGAGTTATTTCTGTGATGAGAGACATCACAATATGTCTTTGGAAGATGTCTTTGCAGCCTAGAATGATTTTTAAAATTTTGTATCTAAGGAGAAATTTCTGTCACTTCACTTACAGACTTCTGTTTGTCTCGTGGAGGCACATGGTGGCTTTATTTGTCTGTGATACACTAGGATATTAAGAAAAAAAAAAAAAAACTGGGATGTAAAGGCATGTGGCTTGCAGAGAAAACTTCCCCTGTGGCATCAAATAAAATTCTTGGTTCTCTATAGAACTAATAGACTCATTCTGTCCATACATGATGACCACTGTGTAACAAATTGGTGGGAAAGATTTCTGACCTAAGCAGCCTACCTGAAATACCCTCTAATTTATTTCATTAGCCTAAAAAAAGTATATAAAGGATAGAGTGATACCTAGGGATCAATAATATTATTGAAATAAGAAATTTTCTCAAGTCTATAGTATTGAATTTAAAAAAAGCTTATATTTTTAGCAGGGAAAATAAGACATTCTGCTATAAAAAAAAGACACCAAATAGGGGAAATAATGATAGTCTTGAGGATGTGAGAGTATTTGTAATTACTAGCACTCTCTAGGTTCTCTGTGTCGTCATGTAAAAGTCCATTAAAGTCTTTTGCAGTGCTGCATATTTATCTTTGTGTTTGTTTGGTTTTTTTCTGCCTCGTGGGCTGTACATACAGAATAGTTGCCTATATACTGATGCGGGATATGCTGGTATTTTTTTTTTTATTCCCCGTTTTTAAACTCTCTTGCCCGAGAAAGAAGGATTTCCATCCAGCTTGCTTACTTCGTGATTTATGTCTAATTTGACAGAGTCCTTCAGAGGCATTCGTGTTAAATTTGAAACAAACATATTTAATGCTCGTGTTGTAATAAAACGGGTAAAAGAACAGATTAAAAAGATATGCACAGAGGAGCCTGATTGATTGAGGGATTGATTTTACTACTTTTCCCGTAGGTGGGTAGTGATGGCTGTAAATCTCTTGATAATCATTTCAGAGCACCTTCATCAATAAACTCAAAAGGGACAGCTAGGTGTAAAAATTTGCCAGCCATCAGGTCAAACAAAAGGCAGCAAATGTGTAAAGAAAGAATTGAATTAAATAATCCCGCCTTGGCCGGCTTTGGCATTAGCGATGTCCGTTTTTATCTCGGGGTGGAGGGAGTTCCCCATCACTGCGATTCTCTGGGATTTGGGGGAGAAAGGGGGAGCCTCTTTTCTCTCTCTTTTTTTTTTTTTTTTTTTCTTTTTCCTTTAGCTCAACCCGTATTCCTCACGATTCAATTATGCGGTTAAAAGCTTGTGTTTGTGAGCAATGATCAGTTATTAGTTTTTACTAATAATGGAGAAAGATTAAATTCAATTCTAGTGTCCCCTCCCTTTATTTTTTTTTCCAGAGGAATTCTCATTAGAAAAAAAAAAAAATTAAAAAGCGAGAAGAGTGCAGGGGGAGGGGGGTAGTGGTGGTGGAGGGGTGGCGGGAGCTGACAGCATGTCCACAAAAATGGGCATACCTGAAACCACACAGTCGCACAGGACTTGCCATGTCCATATTGAATAGCGTGGTCCAGGCTATTGATGATAAAACAATCCCGGAGAGCTGGTGCTCGCTGCCCCTGGGTAGCTGCGCCCCAGGACTGTCTCAAAAGTTTATTATCCATCGGAGCACAAAGCCAAGTTCCCAGCTGACTGCAGCATCTGGAAGCCCCTAATTACACACATTTCTGAAATATATGGAACCTGTGTTAGCTTAAAAAAACCGGCTTACTTGAGAAGTGAGCTGCAGCGACGTTTGAAACTCTTGTGCAGTGTGTATTTTGAGTTAAA
>NW_010116517.1:0-207 GCF_000699245.1 Pterocles gutturalis
CCCCACCATGGGAGCAGATGAGCAGTCCTGCTTGGGAAGGGAGGCTGGAAATCCCCTGCCACCCCCCCGGCTCGGGGGGAGCCATCCCGGAGAGAGGCCCCCCGCTTTACCCACCGACCCCGCAGGTTCTCGGGTGTCTCTCGAGGTCCCCCCCAGCTGCGGTCGCCTCTCCCCGGGAAGGGGGCTCCGCACCGGCTGGGGCGGGGG
>NW_010116517.1:363-3354 GCF_000699245.1 Pterocles gutturalis
ACAGGTCTAAAGATGCTAAAACAGCACGAGAAGTCGAAGGTGGGTAAAACAAAACAATAAAAATTAAGCTTCCCTTCCCTGCTTTATAGCAGAAGAAGGCAAACAAGCAGGAATTAGCGAGGAGGGGGAAAGCCTGGGGTTTGCCGTCAAAACAGTGATTTTGTCTAGACAGGGGGAGGGAAGGTGTGTGGTGGGTTGTTTTTTTTTTTTTTTCCGTTTGCTAACCAAATGGCCCTTTGGTTAAAAATTAATTTACAGCACCCTCGCTTTCAAGCCAGACTAACGTGCAACCAGAAAGGGTCCCTAGGACTAAAAAACCCCAATTTAAAATATAAAATCAAATCACCCGCAGCTGGGAAAGGTGCGCTCGGCTGTAACAAGTGGTGGAAGATGCCTCTGTGAAGGAGAGGGGTTGCCATTATTTATTTATTTCCCTGGTATTTTTAAGGGGGAAGGGAAGCATCTGCTTAAAAAAAAAAAAATAAAAGAAAGAAAAGAGAGAGGAAAGGCACGGACAGGTAAGTGAGGGCTGGATTGGGCCTTGCCAGGAGGCGTTTTTTGTAACGTGTTGGTCTTTTATAATTTCCCACATGTAGCTTCCCGAGAGCTGCAGACGTCTGAGCAGAAAACTGCCAGCCGGCTCTCTGGAAGGGCGAGCAGACTTGCTTATCTTCCCTCTTCTTGATTTTTTTCATTATAATTTCAGGCTCCGTCTTCTGAAAAACCTCAAGCTCTCTTTTAAAACAGAGATGGGAGGCAAAGCTGCCTTGCTCGTATCTCCCCTTCTCCACCTGCGCGTTTCTCTGCTGGGAGTTTTGGCTATTTATTTTTTAATAATTGATCCGACTCTTCATCATTAGCATCACTTATTTATTTCTCTATTTGATTAAACCCACTAACCCACTCCCTGGACCCGAGGATTAGAGGCGGCCGCGTCGCAGCTCTAGCTCCCCACAGAGAAATCTTGCTTGGCTCCAAGGCTGGGAAACCCTCCTGGAATAAATCCCCCCATTTCAGTCTCTCCCAGCGCATACCTAGTTTGAAAAAAAAAAAAAAAAAAAAAATCCAACCCACGCTTTCTACTTACGTGGCTCTACCATTTGCACGATTTTTCCTTTTCTCCCTCTTATTTTTTTCCCCCCCTTTCTGCTGACTCTCAGAGCTCACCGGTGGGATGGGAAGGAAGGCTGCTTTGCTAGACTTGAAACTAAAAGGTCATTTCGCCAGGATTGCCAAGTCCACTTGCTGAGGGGGACTCAGCCTTTTCACGTCGCCATGTGTTTCTCTCCGTCTGCATAAACTTGCGTCCGTCCGCGGCGAGGCAGACCTAGGAAAGCAGTTGTGCCGTAATGAGGTACCTTTAAATTTAATTTCCTGTCCCTCCCCTGCTTTATGGATTTCTAATAACAATGTTGAAAACCAGAGAAGAAACCTATTGAAGTCTCCGGGACAGAGGGCTTATGTAAATAATTGAAGGTAGCCAGGCTTAATTGAATTTCCCAACAAACGGATAGAACAAGAACAAATGGAGTATTTGGTTTAAGGGATCGCCCGGTGTTGGATATATATCTGTTGCTCATTTCTAGAGAATTTTTATCAATATTGTTCCTTTTTTTTTTTTTTTCCCAATGGAGAACTCTTGGAAATATTTAAGTGTAATTCGGAATACTACAAAATACAGCACTGAAAGAATTCTTTGAAAGAAGCAAAAAATCTCCTGAAAAGTATTAAAACGAAGACTTCAGAAATATTTTGCTGGCAGGCGAATATACGGGGCGAAATACGTTTTCGCACGAGTTGCTGGACCTGTAAGAGTCTGGGCAAAGCGAGAGGTGAATTCAGGAAAGTTAAATGCACTTTATCGATCGATTTCTTGTCTGACCATCGGCTTGTCCAAAATATTTTGCTAATTGACTTTAGTTAATGACGGCCAACGTAACGTTTCTGACTCTTTTTGTACTTGTAAAAATTACTTTTTAAGGCTTAGCCCCCAACCCCTCCGCCCAAAGCCTCTATTGCTAATTAAAGGAAGCTTAATTTGACTAACTCAGAAACTTTCCCGCATGTGTGAGGAATAATTAATTTATTTTCCAAGCGAAGCAGCTGTCCCCTGTCTCCCGGTTTTGGCGGGTCCCGGACCCCGCGGCCGGGCCAGGCTGGGGCTGAGCTCAGCCATGAGCCCGCAAAGGCACCGCCGGCATCTCCGGACACCCCAAATTAAATTTGGCAGCGGGGGGAAGATGCTGGCATGTTTGCTTGCTGCTGAGGTGCCTTTTCGTTTTGCTTCTTCGCACCGTCTGGGTTTCCAGTTCTCCTTGTAAAGAAATCGGGAGTTGTTACGAGGTGGGTGCGCAGGAGCTCCCGCCGCCTTTTCTTCCTTATTAATTGGAGTTTTTGAACTAATTAGAACAGTGAAAGGACTTTTTTTCTTTTTTTCTTTTTTTTTTTTTCCTGGATTCTGCTTTTAAACCCGTGGCTTTGAGGAGTTTGCTTTCCCTTGGTTCCTCGGGAGGTGGGTGCGGAGGAGAAAAGGTGCTGAGGGGACACGCGTGGGCCATTCCTTGGGTTTCCTGGACTAATTACTGTTTAATTGTGGGTTTAGTCCATAAAATCAGGTGCTCCGACTCCCCGTGAATGCGGGAGGAGCGTGGGCGGCCGCGCACCGTGATTCCGAGAGTCCCCGAAGGTGGAAAAAGCAAATCCCCATCCCAGCCTCGACGGGGAGGGCAGGAGACCGGGCCGAAGGGCTCCGGCGGGTTCTCGTTTCACCCCACTCGTGTCTTCCTTGGCCCAGAGGAAAACTTTTTTTCCGCAGCAACAAGTAGCCAAGGGGAAGCTGCCCTCGGGGTTTTCCTTCCCCCGGTCGGAGCATCCCGGCGAGGGGAACTCCGGCAAGGTTTGGCCGTGGTTTAGGCAGCCCACGGTGCGGTCTTGCCCCTCACGTCTGGGCAGGAGAACCTCTCCCGGGGCTCCCCTGTCCCTCAACACCCC
>NW_010116518.1:0-379 GCF_000699245.1 Pterocles gutturalis
GCTGCTGCTGCCGCTGGGTGCGCAGGTTGCTGGGGTCACAACGGGACAGGTTTCATCGCTTGTTCAATAAAGACTGAGAGGCTTGGGCCAGCAGGCTGAGCCGAGGTGGAAGAAGTGGTGTTTGTTACCTCGTGGTGAATAAAACATTTAAAAACCCCAGACCTTGGCCTGTCAACCCATGGGGGGCCTGCAGGGGAGAGGGGGAGGCCCTTCATCTGGGAGCGTAGGGATGGGGCAAGGGGGAATGGCCTTAAGCTGAGAGACAGCAGATTTAGATCAGGTATTAGGAAGAAATGTTTTCCGGCGAGGGTGGTGAGGCAGTGGCCCAGGTTGCCCAGAGAAGCTGTGGATGCCCCATCCCTGGAGGGGGTCAAGGCCA
>NW_010116518.1:490-5170 GCF_000699245.1 Pterocles gutturalis
GACGCTTTCACAGGCTGTGGGGGTCCAGCTCCATTTATCTTCACTGTGGGCACAGGCTCCTCATTTCTTTAGGAGAGGCGATGCTTTGAGGAGAGGGATTTTACCCTTTTCCAAAGTTAAACGGGACGGTGTGGCTTCAGGTCCCATAGAGGACAGGAGCAGTGACATCTGGCACAGGGAAGCTGCTGCCAAGAAGAGGGTGAGCACCATCAGGAATGGGGCTTTCCTGCAGCTCATGCCTGGGCAATGGGGAGCCCCTCCGCCCTGGGCAGTGTGCAGCTAAGCTCGTGGCTCTGAGCTAACTGCAATCACCAACCCCGCGCACGAGATTCACCCAGCCTGCCCGCCCTGGCAGCCGCTGCTGCAGGGATGCCAAGCCCACCCCAGACCCGTCCTGGCTCATTTCTGTACGAGCAGGAGCAGTTCACCCACCATGCTCCCCACAGCCAGGGAAGGGCCGGACCAGTGCCAGCGTTTTTATTAAAAGCTGCTTACCTAGTTACTAACAAGAGGGCTTTGAAAGAACGAGCTCCAAAGGTTAATTGTGGCAGTTGTTAGCATGAGTGGGCAATGGGCTTGCTCCCTTGTTGCCGCCACAAAAGCCTGAGCCTTTCCTTTTTATGCCTGTCCCTTGTTTCTGCCAGTGCTAAATGACCTTTCCCATTTCTCTTTTCTGTTCCAGTCCCCTCATTTGAAAGCATTTTTTTTTTTTTTTAATTTTTAAACTTCCCTTCACTCCCTTTTGACTACATGCCTTGGCAAACTGTGTCTGACTGCAGCAGCAATTGCGTGAACGCACTTTTGGCCAGGAGGCAACCCCATCCCTTTCCCTGCTCCCTCAAAAGCTGGCATGGGGCTAGGGCAGAGGGAGCTGGGCTGCTTCCAGCCTCAGCCCTTTGCAGCACTTCTAAGCTGTTTAGCAAGGTTGAAAGGTATCCGCTGTTAATTTGCTTTCAAATGCTGACATTTGAGCTTTGTTCATTCCCAAGGGAAGCCAGAGTGCCTTCACCCTTACTGCCTGGAGGACAAGAAGGAAATATTGGACAAGAGCACTTGGCTGAGGCACAGCGAGGTTGAGACGGGAGGAACCCTGAGATGAGACCCTGCAGAGCTGGGAGCAGCAAGCAGGGTGAATGATCAGCGTCTCTGAAGTGTCTGATCCTGAGCAGCTTATGAACTGCCAAAAATCCCCAGCGAGTCTGTGGTTACTTTTGAAAATGTTTGCCTGGCTCCAGTGTCCCCAGGGTGGCACACACTGATCTTGATAAATCAGAGAGCCTGCTGGGCAGCGCCGACTGCCAGCCCCCAGGCTCTCCCCTCCTTCCTTCTGCACCACCATGGGCACACACACCTTGCGTTCAACTCCTGGCCCTGGGGGAAGCTCCCTCCAGAGATGGGTTTCCCAGTAGTATGTGACCCTGATTCACGAAGGACTCCCTTTCCCCACCCGCCTCCCTAATCCCCCTCCCGCCCCCTTCCCCTCGGTTTATAACATTGTCCACGAGGCAGACGGTGCCGCAGTGGTGTGGTGTGGGAGGGCGTCTCTCCCTTCATGCCTTCCCAGCGCCTAGGAGAAAGGGGGCTTGTATCTTCTCCATGAGCCCCAGTGTTTGGCAGGAGCTCGGCAGGTGTTCTCACAGCCTGGCTTAAGTTTGCTTCTTTTCCCATTCCTGCAGCGAAAGGAAAAAAAGCAGGGGATGAGACACTGCTGGAGAAGTGAGCACTGAGCCCTGTGAGGGCATCCTCCCTACTGGGGGCTTTGGACCATCCCAGCATCTTCAAAGCCTGGGCTCCCTGCTGCCCCAGGCATTGTGGAGGAGATGCTCTCCCCCCTGCCCACCCAGCCCTGCACCTCCCAAATCTCCCTCTGAGCCGGGCTCATGCCAGCAGTGAGGGCTGCTGAGCTGGGCCAGCCTGGCATCAGGGCACCCTGGCAGTACACCTTGCTTTTGGGGTAGGGAACATCCCCAGTCCTCAGATTTCATGGTCAAGCAAGGGGGATGGGACAAAAAAATGAGATTTCTCATGGGGCCATAGAGGAGAGGGAGAGCTAAGCAGGACCTTGGCCTTCCGCAGCACGTTTCCCGTGTTGGCAGGGAGGATGGAGGGACTTCTTTTCCTCAGTTCAGCTGCACAGTTAACGGGGACCAAGTGCTCAGGGGGGCTCCCATTTGGCTTGTTTATAGCTTCCTGTGGAAGAGTGAGAAAGAAGGAGGAGGATATAAGGAGACCCAGGGAGCAAAGACAGCCAGGGAAAAAAAGAAAAGCACAAACTGTCATGACATCAAAACTGATGTGGCCAAACCTAATTGACACTTTGCTTCCCGCCTCTGTCCACAATGGGACAAAGCACCAGGGATGTCCTTTCTTCCCCACGTACTGCTCCCCCCCACCACCCCCAAGCACCATTGCTGGGGAAGCCGGAGTTGCGAGAGTGAGGAAGAAGGGATGTGTACCCCATTCTCAGCCTTGTTGGTCACAGCCAGCCCCAGGGCCGGCCCTCCCGCCAGCGACTGCTTCAGCCGCTCCTTCACTTCAGTCAGCTTGAGCTCCAGGTCCACGCGGCGCTCCTCCTTCTGCCGGCACTGCTCCTCCAGCACCACCACCCGCTGCTCCAGGTCCTGCAGCTTCATCCCTGTTTGCACAAGCACACCCAGTTCAGCACCTTCACCCAGGGACGAGGCTGCCGGGCCGGGACAGAGAAGACACTCATCCTCCTGGATGGGGACACTGGGCTGCCAGCCTGGCAGTGTATTGCAGCCAGCCCTGCTCACAGCCACAATGTCACTGCCAGCCCAGTGTCCCCATCCCACCCCAGCTCTGCAGCCTGAGCATCCGCGGCTGCAGCGCTCAGATGGCACTAACCTACCTGTGCTGCCCTTCATGGCTTCCCGCAACTCTCGCTTCTCTTTCCGCAGCAACACCAGCTCACTGCGGATTGATGCTTTCTCTTTTTCCAGCTTCTCTTTCTCTGTCAGAAACCGCCTGGCATCCTCCTCAGCCCGGTTCTTCCCGTACCTGTACTGGTTGGCATCTGCACACACAAGGAGAGCCCGTCATGAAGGCTCTGGCCCTGGCTGCACCGATGCCACCTACAGTCCAGCTGAGCTAGTGCAGCTCACCCCATCACCCGTCTGCTGGAGCCAGCCAGTCCCAGCCTGGCTGCAGACCCCTGTGGGGGGAACAGCGTCCTCCCACAATGGCCAGGGTGCCCCCACTGAGGTGTGCAGCCCGGGACCCCCACTCACTTGATGCGTGCCTCTTCACTTTGACTTGTGGGTCCACACGCCGCGACTTCTCGCTGCAGGAGGAGGCATGGCGCTTCACCTGGGCTCCCGCCGGTCGCCCCGGCTCCTCCTCAGCCTGCAGCAAGGATGGGACGGAGAGCATGCTGAAACATGGGGCCATCGCGGCCTGGACAAGGCTCCCCAGGGCATCTGCTATAGCCCAGCCACAGTGAGAGGAGAGGGCAAGCCCCAGAGCCATGCTCACCTGAACCTTCTCGTAGGGAACGTCATCATACACCACGCGGGAAGAGTCTGGCCGGTGGTCCTGGGAGGAGCTGGCCCACCTGCGAGATGAGGGATGGGGGTTGCTTTCCAGGATGCCTCTGCCAGCCCCGTAGCAAGCCCTTCCATCTCAGAGGGCTTTCTGCATTGCTCTACCAGCTTCACTCATGAGTGCTCACCCTACCCTACCCTACCCTACCCTACCCTACCCTACCCTACCATGCGTATCCCCAGGTCCTTCATCAGTGCTGATGAAACACCTTCTGCTTTCTAACCTGCATGAGGGAACCCCTAGCCCCTGGGATGCTGGCTTTCCCCGAGACCACAGTACAAACCATCTCCCAGCCTGTGCCTTTTCAAGGGGATGATCCCCAGCCCGACGCTCTGCCCGTACAGCCCCTTCCCAGCCTGTGGCACAGCAGGAGGACAGCCTTACAGGTAGGAGTGCCTCACAGCCGTCACGATGTTGGCAATCGTCTCCACATCCACATAGTCATAGTGCAAGGCCTCCGGTGCCGTCTGCGAGCCCGTCTCCACCAAGAGGAGACCCAGCCAGCGGCCCAGGTCTTCAGAGCAGCTTGCCTGTAGGAGAGCGAATGGGTTGTGATGTGTGCTCAGCTCCTGGTCCCTCACCCTGCCCGCCCCGCTGCCCGCTCACCTCCAGCGCAGCCACCTCCTGCCCATTGCGAAGGATGCGGAAGGCAAAGGGGTGTTTGGGGCCCAACCCTGGGACCACCTCACAGCCCCGGAGGACGATGGCATTGACGTGGGTCCTCAAGTCAGTGCGGTCCTTGTGGAAGTAGAGGGTGTTGCCTTTCAGGCGACACCAGCGCTCCTTCCAGCACTGGTTAACCAGGACGCTGAGGTAGCCTGGGGGGGGACAGGGCCAAGAGAAGGGTCTCAGCGGCTGCTTGGCCAGACTTCAGGCAGACTTTAACAAGACATGGCTTCCCAGAGATTATGGCATGGCTCCCTACTCGTTTGGTCCTTCTGTGCCTTAGCTTCCCCATAGAGAGCCAGGTGGAACACCCTGGGCCCAGGTGAGGTGCCAGCTCAGTGCCACACAGTCACCCAAGCCTGTTTTCTGGGACATGGATGACCCCTTGCCCCTTCCCCAGGCACCAAGGGAATGTACAGAGCCAGGACCAGGCACCATTTCGGACCCCGAGCT
>NW_010116519.1:0-1738 GCF_000699245.1 Pterocles gutturalis
AGATGTCGCCGGGCAAAAGTTTGACGCTATTTCCACGAGTGTGTTCACTGGGTCCCGGCAGAGATGCTCTTTGTAGCTGTCGCCCGAGGCTGAAATGTTTTAACGGGGCAGATAAATTATTAGGAGTAAAAGACTCGAGCGGCTTAATTGGGAAAAGCAGTCCTGGTTCCAACCAATGTCCGTACAATTGCACACTGCAGTCCACCATTATTCGAGCTTCATCTACTATGCACTATATACCACCGTCTCCAAAGGATTGTTGCCCTAGAAACTTGTTTTAAAACTCCAGCTATATATCAACACCTTGTTTTAGCAGTCCTTGGCTGAATTACAGTTACACAGTTTGGCGCTTCTTTCAAATTTCCTCCCATCAGTTTGGCCAAAGAAAGGAATTTTTCTCCTTTAGAAATGAATTGGCTTAATTAGTAAGTAGATTAATGGCAATTGCTGGTGAGTTGGTTTCCAGCAGAGTTTCACCAGAGAGGGTTAATCGGAGTCAGGTCTGGAATCTTTCCCAGAACTGGCTGCCAGCCATTTCCGTCAACCAATCAACCCCGTAAACAAACGCGCCATCCGCTGAAATAGTTTATTTCTTACTGTCATCCCGCCGGAGTCACTTCCCCAAACAGCCCCCACCACGCCGTGGCTTTGAAACGGATCGCGCTGACCTCGGGGCTGCTAATTTCCAGCTATTTCCCCAAATATTTGGAAGTGTTTCCCCGGGGAGAAAAGATTTGTTGGGCGCATCGGCATTCAATAAACATGTAACCTGCTTCCAGTAGCCTCCGGCTGGGATTTTTCTCTTGTAAGAAGCTGATAATTCGAGGCAAAAACAATTAACTTGACAGCGCTATCCAAAACTCTTTTCCAAAGCCACTGTCTCAACAACGGGACAAGCAAGAAAAGCATCAGCATAGACTTTGACATCTTTTTCAGCCTTTCCACTTATTTTTTTTCTATACCCATAAAACGCATTCATACTTCGGCTCGCAGCTGCATTAGTCTTGCAAAAAAAAAAAAAAAAAAAAAAAAAGTACTGCTGAGAAATGCATATAATAGGAAAAACAGATCGGCTGGACAGCAGCGTAATTAATGCCAGAAAGGGCTGAGGCCGGTTTCATAGTTTGTCTTTTGAGGATATCAAGACGAGACCTGGTGAAAAATGACGCATGCTTTAACATTTCAGAAAGCTGGCAACTAGCAGCGCTCCCCCACTCCGCCCCTCCTTTTTTTTTTTAACTTTATGCCTCCGAACAAAGGGGTCGGCAGAACTAGCTAGGTTGTAATGAGTTCTGTGTCCCTAGCACATTAAGTGCATCATGGAAACATATTGTATCGAAATAGTTTGGAGGAGAATACTGGGGATGAAAGAGAAAGGGTGCTTTGATCAGCTCCCTGGGGTCCTGAGTGCGCGCAGACCGACTTGCAAGGACTTATTCAGCTCCAGCGAGACACACTTACAACGCCATTCAAAGAAATTTGCATATCTGTAATTTATCACATTTGTCCCCAACATTTTTGCAAGGTAAATAAAAGTTGGCTGAATAAAAAATATCAATCATCACAGAGCAAGAGAGAGCGGGAGCGGGAGAAGGGCGAAGTGTTTGTTTAACCAGACTCCGTTTGGAAAACTTTTGCTGAACGCGGGGTAAAACCCACCCCGGAGCGTTTTGCACAGTTTATTTCAAGCCAGCGACTGCGCCTGTGTCGGCGGCTGGAGCTCCGCGCCCCAGCAGAG
>NW_010116520.1:0-275 GCF_000699245.1 Pterocles gutturalis
ACGGTGCAGCCAGCGGGGTCCATTCGCCCAAGGAGGGACTCCAGCGGGGATGGAGCCGTGCCCCCACCCGGCACACTGCCGCTGGTGTTCCCCCCCCGGGGAGGTGGCCCGAGGCCAGCCCCTGAGCGGGATTACTGCGTCGTTCCTCGGCACAGCTCTGCTGGTGGAGCGGCCAGAGGTGGGATCTGGGATTAGATGGACCAGTGGAAAGGCTTCCACCCTCCTGCTCCCACAATTCCAGCGCTGAGCAATTCCCACCTCGCGGACACCGCGGG
>NW_010116521.1:0-726 GCF_000699245.1 Pterocles gutturalis
GCTCTGTCCCGGGGCAGGGGATGCCTGCCGTGAGCCCAGGGCGATGCACAGCCGATGGCAGGGGGAAGAGCACCGGGGGGGCAGGGTGGCCGGTCCGGCTGTGCCCCTCGCGGGCAGCCCGCGGCGTCTCTGCAGCTGATGATCCTCCTGCGAGCTCTGAGGTCAGTTGGGCTTTGAGGGGTTTGTGGAGCCTCTCTGGGTGCCCCGGGAAGCAAAGCTGTCACTAGGGCAATCTGCAGACTGGATTTATCTTTATGGAATTTCCCTCTGGTTGCTAAAGGGGGAAGGAATTTCCCTTCCAAATGGCTCAGCCAAAGTAATGCGAGGAGACGGGGGAGCTCTGCAGGAACCAGCCTGACACATGGTCTGACACCCGGGAAAAAATCACTCCCAAACTCTTGGGGACCTCAGTGGGATTCTTGCCTGATTTCAGACCTCAAAAAAGTCTCAAGATTTGACCGTGACTGAACATTGGTTTACATGGCAAGAGACCCCACAGCACCTTGCCTTTCTAGTGGGCTCACTGTGACCAGAAGCATCAGCAGCACAAATTCCCCATTTCTTCCTGGAGGTACCGATCCCGGGGATTTCGATCAGAAGAAAACCTCACGAGAAGGGAGCGAAGCCCTCAGGGGATTTGGCCCCGGTCAATACTGGGCTGACAGTGACTGCCAGGACTGGGGGGACCGGGGGACCCTCTGGAGCGGGGGTCACCGCTGGCCATAC
>NW_010116521.1:1221-1578 GCF_000699245.1 Pterocles gutturalis
GGCCCCGCAGCCCCTCCTCTGAGCCCCCCGCCAGCCCCTGCCGCCCCCTCCCCATGCTGTTCGTGGTCCCTCTCTGGCTGCTCCATTC
Organism: Pterocles gutturalis; assembly: GCF_000699245.1. Taxonomy (NCBI): domain Eukaryota; kingdom Metazoa; phylum Chordata; class Aves; order Pterocliformes; family Pteroclidae; genus Pterocles; species Pterocles gutturalis. The sequence continues at coordinate 1,310 of NW_010116521.1, forward strand.
ATCACTGCGTTCCCCTCCATGGTGCAGGAAGTCGCTCAGTAAGTCACAGGCTTTATTCTCCTGCAGGTTCTTGCTGTTCACAAGACTGGTGGTTTTTGGGTGGTTTTTTTGTTTGGTTGGTTTTTAGCAGAACCACTACAGGGGAATGAGTCCTTTACAGTACAATGACTCTTAAGATAATCAAACTTTGAGTCTAAAGCCACTGACTCTGGCCCTTGCGAACGCGCCTCCCCCCTCCCGGGCTCTGCTGGCTCCAGCAGCCGCTCCGT
>NW_010116521.1:1606-2318 GCF_000699245.1 Pterocles gutturalis
TGGAAATGTCTCCCAAAGCAGCAGGCATGGGCTGCAGGTAAACCTCGCCAGCCTCCTCGGACAGAGTATAACCAACTGAGCGCTGCATAAACCTTTGCAAAGAGATTTTCTGTTCTGAGTCAAACCCCCTAAAATTACCAAAGTGACCCCAGGTGGGGAGAGCTGGGGGTGCAGGACCCCAGGCCCCCCCCCAGCCTCGCTCCAGGGGCTCCCTGCGGCTCCTGCTCCCTGCCCTCTGTCCTTCCGAGGGGCATTTCCTACAGCCAGGCGTGTGCGGGCGAGAAGCGTGTATTGGATCTTTGCAGAGGAGGAGACAACAGAGCTGATCTGAAGGATTTTCCCCTCCAGCTCTTGGCGGTATCAAGGCTTTTGACTTCACAGTTTCACTGGTAACTCCTGCTTCTTTTTTTATTTGTGAAGTATCCTTTCTCGCCTTCAGGCTACTCATGATTTTATGCATCTCAGATATTTCCAAGATGAATATTTTTCCTCCTGAAATAGAAGTTGTTCTATTCTCTTGATCATCCTCCTGTGTACCTTTCCTGAATTTACTATATTCTTTTTGAGTTGCCAGAAATATATGAAGCGTTCAGGATACAAGTTCACTCTCCCAAGGGCATGTCCCAAGGGACACGCCTGGCTTCTCCCTCCCGGAGACCCCCGGAGCACTTACTCTTCCTGGTGCTGCCGCGGCCGCGCCGCAGCGATGCCT
>NW_010116522.1:0-61960 GCF_000699245.1 Pterocles gutturalis
TTCCTCGTGAATTTTTGTTTTCCTTTTTTCTTTTGTGTGTTTTTGGCGCTGTTCTGAGGGCAGAGCTCCTCCGGACCGGATTGCCTCCGCAGTTATCTCCTGGCTTCAGAGCGCCGTGCACCTCTGCCCGTGGGCCGCAGGCTCCTGTGGTCTCCCTGCTCTTAGAGCTCGGTGGGATGGATGATTTAATTCAGCCTTTCAGGGTAATAAAGCCGGGCCTGTGAAAGATGTGATGCAGATAAACTGCAGGTCTCTTGTACCCCAGGCAGGTCATGTTCCTTGACACCTCGTAACTGAATTGGGAGTCTCTTGGTTATCTGAAATCCTAATTATAGCTATTCAGGTGGCTTGTTTGAACAGATAAAGGCATGCCTGAAGTTATGAACCCAGTATTAGTATACACTTATATGTATTTTGTATGTTTTGCTTTCTATCTTTGTCCTGGTTTTGTCTTTGAGTGCCTTGGGAGGGCTCCCTAAATTTTCAGCGGTTTTGACAACAAGGCTTAGACACCATGGGGTAGAGGCCTCTCGTTTTTAAGGTGTCCCTGAGTGTTAATGGGGGGTGGAAGGGGAACAATTTAGTGTTAGTTGACTTAAATTTTTTCCACTGAGGTTCTGAACTTTCATTTGAAAACTGAGTTCACACAACAAGGAGGTTTGTATACTACTAGCATATCTGAATCAGTGGACTCTGAAATAGAGCGAGCTCACTGAAATTGTCACTTGTGTGTCAGTTTCAGTTCTGAATGTCAATTCAGAGTTCAGGGTCTGAGTCCCCTTCCTTCACACTGTTGTCAGTTGAACCATTAGAGCTGTGTGCTAGGAAAAACAGTGTTTTCTTGCCTGAAGTACTCCAAGGTGCTTTTAAATTCTTTTCATACAGGCAAAATATATGCTGTCAGAGCTTTGCCTACGCAGCTCTACCAGGGTGAGCGCATCATACAGGATACCCTAGCCAAACTGAGGTATTGCACGTGTGGCATGCGTTGCGTATGGAACGCAGAAGGTAAAGGCAGAGGCGGTGATAGTAAAGTCTATTTGTATTAGGAGTGTCTGGTGACAGTGTTGGTTACAGTCTTGTCTTTTGTTTGGCAGTGAATCCTCTGTGCAGGTAGCACAGACACGTGGTAAGCAAAGCCCTGATCAAAAGTATGCGTGTGACAGACAGACTTTGCTTTTCCATGGAAAGAAAAAGAGCATCTGAAGCGCTCTCAACATGTTTGCCTGTCCAGTAATGAGGCAACAGTACTACACTTCATGGCTACGATATGGAGTAGCTAATAGCTGTTAAATTACTTCCCTGGAGCTTTGGGGTTGGGAATAAGACACTTAATTGTGAAGTAAGATCTCTGTTCCTGAGTAGCAAATACTGCACCATTTTCTTTCTATTGCTGTCACACATTTCTACAATTGCAATCAGAAATTGCAATACCAACTTTACAAGTGCTAAGTAATCATGAAGCAGGCTTCTGAAAATTCTGCTGTAAGCAAAGTGTAGGTAATAATACATTTTGAACTGTTTGCCATCTGCTTTTGTGCCTTCAGGCATTATGCTGTGCTTTCAAGCTTTTGTCTAATCGTGAGAGGTGGAAACTTTTTGTTTCATTACCTTAACAAAAGCTGTGATTCTCTTGTAATTTCTTTTCTCCAACGGCTGGCCTTTGGTTACAGCACCAGTATGGTAAGACTCTTGGTATAATCATCAGAGTGAGCCATGACAGTGCTCAGTGTTTTCCTGCAACTGGAAGATTAGTCACTACTGCTTTCTTGAAAGCAACTGTTGAAAATGGCTTTTTTGACATTTGAATGATGTGCCTTTCGTATCTTGAATAATTTCTGTGGTTTTAGACTTTAGACTGTGTTGTATGCCTTGCTTCTATGGATCAGAGAAGAACTTGAAATCTTATTATGCTTTTGATCAATATATATTGGTATGACAACATGTTTATTAAGAAGGACTAATAAAAATACGCATATAAGAAGAAAATGCTCTGGAAAGCTGGATGAATAGTTACATGTATCTCCACAGACCTTTATGTCTGTCTCTAATTTCAGCTTTTTGTCCAAATTTGAGAAGCTTAGAAGTCTGAATCACCTTCTGTTCATGTTACATTCACTTTACATTAGAGGTGGACATCTTGCTTTTTGCTTTTGCTGTTTTTTTGAGCTTCTAGAAGGTCTTAAACCTATTGCAGTTGGAGTAGCTGAGGGAGGAATGATGCATGGTGTTTCTTGTTTTGAGTCAGTATGCAATATTAGGCTGTTGCTGTGTTTCATCCCAGAGGTGATGTGTACTTCATTGATGGGTAAAATTAACCCTATAGGTGCTTTATATAAGGTACCTAGGGATCCTATGTATTGTAAGGAGGAAAGTATTACTGAGGTGAGGGGTGTGGAAACCTCCTAAGTACTTAGGAGAAATAAATCTCTTTATGCTGTTTTAAAAATTGTTATTCTGCTGCTGAAGTGAGTGTGGGAGACTAGCTTTTTCAGGATCGTTATTCTTTATTTCTTCAGGTAATTTCCCTATTAAATTTATGGAGTTTTTTTTCTTTCTTTCTAGAGCACTAACCTAGATTATAGTCTATTATATTTATAAGAGGAATGATCCTGCAAATTTTCTGTTCCGCTCCTTCCTCTCCACTCTACCTGTAGTCAGTCTGTAAAAACTAAGCAAGAGGGAAAACATGTAGCAAGCTGTTTCTGGAATATGGAATGTGCCTGGGGGAGGGGACATGTAGACAAGATCGATACATTTATTAGCCAAGACACTTACTTTTAAAGAAATACCAAAGTTGCTTTTCATTATACAGTTATAATCTGTAATGCTTAAAAGTATATAAAGCTTTTCGATCTGAATACTACCTAAAGGAACATAACATGCCACATTCTGGTTTGTAGGGCTTGTCATTGCAAATAAGGACAAGGGAGGGGCAGAAAGTTAGGCCTGTGTAAGAAGAAAGTCCTAGTTAAATAATTTACCCTACTGCTAGCGTGACATCTGTGAAGGAAAAAAAACCACCAATACCCAAAACTTTTGGAAGAATATATCAATGGATGCTTTCACAGCATGTGTTTTGACTAGCAGGTGGTATAACGTCTTAATTTTGTTTATGAAGGCTTGAATTAATTCCTAGACATGTGCATACTCCTTATGTTTTTAAATGAATCTCTCTCTATGATCAAAACCTCAGTTATTCAGTGTTTTGATTTGTGGCACTTCAAAAAGTAGTGTTGCAAATAATCTTGCAAATAAATCTAATGTAAACTTTGTGCTTGACAAATACTTTACATTTTAGTGGGATGTCTATTGCAAGGTGCTTCCTGAAAATCTTATAAGAAATGTAAGAAAATTTGACTTGTAAATTTTAACATTATTTAAAATAAAGAAAAATACTGTTTCCCAAAGGAGAGATAAGCATGTAGAGGAAAGGTATGGTTTTAAGAGATTCTCCAAGCTATTAAAAGAATGGCAATGAGCTTGAAGTTGAACCCTCAAGGATGCACACCTTCTTGGCGTATAGTAGGATGACAAAGGAAAACTGTCCTTTTCCATTAGAAGGTAAAAATGATACCTCTGCTGGAGTTTGGTAATTCACTTGTTTTTGTTTTGTGTGGTTTTTTGTTTGTTTGTTTGTTTTTTCTCCTCCACTGATTCTTTTTCCTCTATAATTATTCTTTAGGGTGAAAAATTTGGCCCCTTTGCAGGGGAGAAACGAATGCCGCAAGAACTGGATGATAACACGGACTGCAGGCTCATGTGGGAAGTGAGTAGTCTAGAGTGACATTACACCTAGCAAAAAATGTTCTCAGAATTAAGTTTTTACTGTAACGAATCCTTTTTTTTTTCCTCCTAAGGTTAAAGATATGTAGAGAGGTTTTGTACTTATTGATGCCTTTAAAATATGCTTTTTGGGTAGAGGGGGATTGAATTCTTTAAAATGATAAAGAAATAGCAAATGGTAGTTTTTAATCAATGAAGTGTGAAAAATATGAAGTCAGTAAAAACGTTAAAATATAACAACACTGTGAGAAATTATTGGCAAATGTGAAAATTAAAAAAAAGTGAAAAAAAAGAGTTAAAATAATTTGAATATGGGAAGATGACTGTAAGTTACCAAGATACTGATCTATGCTGATCAACAGGTGTCGGCTCATACCTTCCTTCCCCCTTCACCCCCTTTTTTTTTTCTTCTTTTTTTTTTTTTTCTTTTTTAATCTGGGGGTGTGCCTGAAATAGCCTTTCCCGGAGAATAAGTGTGGACAGTTCCTTCCGCTCTCTCTGCCTTGGTTATGTTCTCAGAGCAACTGGTTTCATCTTCTTTGTTCATAGCTGAAACCAAAATCATACAATGTACTTTTTTTACAAATGTTTGCTGAATGCAGTACGTGATAGTGTGCCCTGGCTCACTTGCTTTTTCATGATGTTTCTGCAGGTTATTTTAAGTCATTAAAATACTTGAGCTAGAACAAGGTTTTTGGAAGGGATGGTGGATGGGTTATAGCAATGAGAAGGTCTTTAACTGAAGATTGTTGGAAAGCTCTATGATTTTCCAGATGCCTCATTGCTGATGACTAGATGAGATTTATCTGTTTTTGTAAGACAGAAAATAAAAGGCAAATACATGTATTTACTGATGACACTAATATGACCCCATTGACAGCTAGCAGAAAATGAGTTTTTATGAGCTGTTCTAAGCCCACTTCATAATATCTTACTGTAACCTAGTTTTGAGAGCCTTGAAAAGATTCCTGCATACCAAATTTTATGACTTCCTCAATATTTGAACCCAAGTTGTTCGTGTTTACTGAAGTTGATCTGAATGTGAGCTTTATAATGTAATTTAAATCGTGCTGAAAGTGGTCTTAAGTTGAAAATGGAGACCAGGAATGCAGAAAGTTAAAAGCTGAACGGTCCAAGTCGATAGTTATTCCAGAGACTGTGGGAGGCAGTCACAGCAACCAGCCAAGATTGTGCATAGTTAGTTGTACCAAATATTAAAAATAATTACTTTGAAGACTATTGGATAAAGGCACACTAGAGCCTGACCTCATAGTCTGATGGCAGTCAAAAAAAAGCGTTTTCAGAGAGAACACCATAGAAAGGAGGCTAAGTAGTAAAGGCTTTTCATAAGTCAAGTAAAAAAATAATTTTAGCGGAACATTTCTTTTCTTGGTATGTGATGTCTGGGATCTGAGCTTCAATTTTGTGGAATAGTTTTATGGAAGGAAGCTTACCACATGCATTTCTAGTGGTGTAGAGTACTGGTCTGTGATGTGGTCTGTTTTGATCAAGCTATTCCTTTTTTTCTCTGAGACCAGCATTGTGAGTTGGCATCTTTCAGATGTTGTCTTGAGACAGAATTGTACATGTTATTTTTGGTCTTGGGGAAAACATGGAACCCAGAAGAATTTATTGGGTCCAGTGATTTTTTTAAATAAAGTTCTGAGGGTGTGAGAAATTGTGTTTAAGTTAAAAATAGCAGAATGATATTAGTCTGCCTGTAAATTGCATAGTTTTGAAGAAATCAAAGGTTTACACTTGCTCATTCCAGAGGACTGGGGAGGCGGGGAGCATCCTTGATCTTGCTGTTACATTTATAAAGAGCTACATGCTGAAATATTTTATTTACAAGTGATACGAAAGGGAAAAAATGTCAAACCTGTGCTAACCATGTATTTAGGAGTTACTTTGTGCTTTTTCTTTCTTTCTGTCAAAAAAGCCTGCCTCTCTGTTATCTCTCAGCCCTAGTGCCATTATCTATCAGACTGAATTATGTGTTGTGCTAGTTAAGTATGCAGCTAGTTGCTGGTGATGAACTGAGAGTTTTGTTCTTATTTTTAGTGTCCTACTGATGCCTTGATTAAATACTGCCTTAATTGTCTGTATTAGTATACTTGGAATAGCAATTTTAAATTATGTGTATTTGCTGGAAGAGCAAGTGCTTTAAGGTAAGGACAGAATTATCTTTAGGTATTAAAGTTCACGGAAGGTTTTTGCCTCTGGAGGCTCAGATGTCCTTTTGCAAAGGGAAGATACCTGTTCAGTTTATTTTCTTTATTGTCGCTAACCAAGAAAGTGGCATTCATTTCACTACTATTGGATTGTGGTGAGCATATACTTTTGGTGATGACTTCGGCAGATATTAAAACAGAGAGGTCTGGAAAGACTTATTCCTTCTTCAAATACTCTGACATACCGTGAAGAAATGTTGGTCAGGATTGGCTGGCACATAATGCACTGTGTAACGCTGAATGTTACATATTTCAGGTTTGGTTTCTGTCTGTCTGCCAAGATTATGTTTTCTTCTTTGTTATGTTAAAATCAAGAAGAACAGAAACATGCTGGAAATAAGTGTTTCAGTGGAAGCTAATCCTCATGTTTTTATATTAGAAAATGAAATGAAACTTATGTTTCTACTACTTAACTCTCAACACTTTTGTGGTGACAATTGTTCTCAGTTACGTAAGCCTGCCTGAAAACTGGTGAAGGCAACAGAAAATGTGTTATTGGCTACAACCAGCCTTAGATCAGAGCTTTAATGTCCAGATTGAGGTTTGAGAAGTCAAGCACTTTAATGTAATGGTGGTGTGTTTCTTTTTCTTTTTTTTTTTTTTTTTTTTCTTCTTCTTTGATATCTTGCCTGTAAAATGCGATTCTGGCATAGGAAGGCTTTTACATACAAGGCATTAAGTTGAATTATGTCCTGAATTTCATGATAAAGTAAATCTTAATTTGGGGAATTCTGTGTTTGCTCTCAAGATTAATGTGATATTAGTAATCTAGTTCTTAGCAATGTAATTTTTATTTTTTCTGTATGAAAACTGCCTTCCCAGTTGTTACTTTTCAGATAGTATTTACATTAAAAATAGTTTGCTTTTAATGTTTTTGTGTGAATTTTTGTATAAGTTTCAGAAATGTTTTTGGTTTTCTAATTTCCTAGAACCATAGAATGGTTTGGGTTGGGAGGGACCTTAAAGATCATTAAATTCCAATCCCCCTGCCATGGGCTGGGACCCCTTCCACTAGACCAGGTTGTACCTATAGAAGCTTTTCTTGTTGCCCTTGGTGTCCCTGGCCAGACTGAATTCTATCAGGGCTTTAGCTTTCCTAACCTGATCCCTGGCTGCTTGGACGATTTCTCTGTATTCCTCGCAGGCTACCTGTCCTTACTTCCACCCCCTGTAGACTTCCTTTTTGTGTTGAAGTTTGTCCAGGAGTTCCTTGTTCATCCATGCAGGCCTCCTGGTGTTTTTGCCTGACTTCCTCTTTGTTGCTGTGCATCACTCCTGAGCTTGAAGGAGGTGATCCTTGAATATTAACAAGCTTTCTTGGGCCCTTCTTCCCTCCAGGGCTTTTTTCCCATGGTACTCTACCAAGCCAATTCCTGAAGAGGCCAAAGTCTGCACTCCTGAAGTCCAGGCAGTGAGCTTGCTGTGCACCCTCCTTGCCACCATAAAGATCTTGAACTCCAGCATTTGGTGGTCCCTGCAGCCAAGGCTGTCCTTGAGCGTCACGTTCCTTAGACAAATGCACTTGGATGCATTTGTAAGCAAGTTGCATTTGCAATAACTTTTGCAAACATAACAGACACTGATGGTAGAATTTCCAGTGATGTTGTCCTATCTCTGTTGCAAGTTTACGTCCTAGATTTTCAATTTTGTTAAATTAATCCCCACTAGGATGGATAGGTGTCCAAAGTAGTTATTAATACTCTTACCAGTTTGTTTATTTAGCTAGATTTTATTCATAAACTCTTTTAAAGCTTGATTTAGTCATCTTTATTCACATTAAGTGTATGGTTTTGTATTAATTTTAATTACTTTTGAAACAGGCACCCTAATGGTCTTCTGGTTTTGGTAATGAGAAGAATCTACTCCTGCAAGTGACTTGAGAATGTTAGCCTCTTCAGTTGTGCGATTTATTTAAGATGTTAAAAAGTACATGTTGATAGGTTGAGGTGCTAGTATTCTAATCTAAACTTGTTATAGAAGATCAGACACAACTTGCATAAGGAGGTTAGAGTATCCTTCCAGTGAATGTGAAGTTCAACCCTTCTTGGGAAAGCTCCACAAAATGTTCGCAGAAGTCTAGGAATGAGCTTTCTGAACCATTCTGTCTCTGACAAGGTCAAATAATGTCATGCACCGGCAGGAGCTTTGGTAACATGGAAAACTTGCTTTATATTTTGTCTGAAGAAAGATGTAATGTGTTGTCAGTGTCCCAATACTTCTTAGTCAGTAAGCAAATCAACAGATGCTGCCTCAGGTTTCTTCTGCAAGTGCTATTTTAGTACTTTCTACAGCGATGTTATAGTGTGAGTGGCTACTGTATAGTGAGCTCAGTGGCAGAGGTCTGAAACTGAGGATGCAGAAGTATTGCATCTAGCTGTTTTACACTATTAACTATAAAAATCATGTTTTCAGCTAATAAAAAATGCAATGCAGAAAACGGTACTTTTCTTTATATGATTGTTTGAATGAACATAGATTTTTAGATTTATAAATGTTTAGAAAATGGTTTCCAGAAAGCAGGTAGCGTGTTTACTGCCTTCAGCAAAGATAACCATCTGCTTATTTTCAGTGAACTCTTTTTTTCTTCTTTTCTTGCCAGGTGTGCATGGTAGAGTGTTTGCAATTCATGAGCATTTTGAAGTAGCATACATGATAACTTTGGATGCATTTTGAAAATCTGGAGATAATTTCATTGCAGCATAAAAGGCTAGCAGATGGAGTAGTGCATGTTGCTCACGGGCATTATAAACAGCTTAGACATTATTTAGGACTGTGCAGGGTTTCATATGGTAGCTTATACAATGACTAGGGGCACATTTTTTTCTGAATACTTGTATAGTGACACGGTGTTTGTTAATGTGGCATAATTCAATGATGTCCTGGTGATCTTGAGGTAAAATGCCTGGTGTGGTAACACTGTATGTCAGTTAATCATCGTACTGTGAAGATACTTGACTAAATTAGTTCAGTGATATCTTTTGTGTTGATTCTCAATAAGATAGTTCTTAGACTTTAATTACTCAAAGATGTTAATCTGCAGTGATAACCATTTTCACTCAAAGAAAGTGAAGTTCTGCTCTGTGGATTGCATATTTACAACTGGATAATTATTACAGTATAATCGATGCAGCACTTCTGCTTGGCAGGTGGGCTTTTCAGGAGGTGATCACAGCCTTAGCAAAACAATGGTTCTGATAACCAGCAGGCAGGTCATCTGGTCCAAGCCCTCTGCTCAAGCAGGGCCACCTAGTGCCAGCTGCTCAGGACTGGTCTATAGACAGCTTTTGAGTATCTACATCTTTGAGACTACATAACGTCTGTGGGAAACCCATTGCAGTGCTTAGGGTTGGATAGTGTTGTTTCCAGGTGCATTTAAATATGTAGGTTTGACATGTTTCACTGTGATTAATCTGTGTGTTTGAAAGTAAAATCGACTTTTAAAGTTTGAAATATTGTCGGTTTTTCATTATGCTTTCCTTTGGAAGAGCAGTCATAAATTTTGAATACTTTTGTTTGCAAAACTACAGTAGTTTTTTATTTTAATCTGAGAACAACATGCTGTCACCAGCTATTATTTAATGGAATACATTTTTTTTAATGATATCCTAAAAGTTTAGGTAATTTAAGCAGTCATACTGAAGACATATGATACTCCATCTGTTAGAAACAAATACAGCAAGAATGTGAGCAATTTAAATACAAAGCCATGAAGACAATCTAATTTTGATCTTACATAGCTGAAATCCCTAGCTCTTAGGAAATACCTACTCTGGGTACTTCCTGTTGACAGATGGAAAGGAAAATATGTTGGTTATATAAATAAATCGCATGGAATAATAGTGTGACTACATGACCTTTTTGCATGGCTCTCTATCTTCTTCACTGAGGCTATATATTTGAATTTCCTTTAAAGAGGCATATATGAAAGATATTCAACTGAACTGTAAAATAGGATGTATGGAATTTATAAATGCAATTATATTGGTCCTTGATCTGAAGACAGATCTCCACACATAAAGTGTTTTATAAGTTTCTGGGATATATAGGATTGGTGTGGGGCAGTAAGAGTTAGCAGTGATGAAAAAATATCTATTGAATTTGGAATTTATATGATGAAGAAAAGTTTTATATCTGGTGATGAAACAAAAACAGGTTTTAGTGATGGAGTAGTGGAATGGGAATGGAGAAAACTGATAATTCGGGTTGGCCTTGGAAGCTGGATGAGCAACTGGCAAGGGTATAGAAGAGGTGAGCGGCAAGGATAGTGGAAAAGTTGAATTCAGAGATGGACATGTTCCATTTGTAATGGTTCCTAAGTAAGGCTGAGATGTGAAACTAGGCAGAAATAGATTTAGGAATTGGTCGCAGAGGGTGAATAGGATCTGCTACCGAGAGAACGTGATAAGCAAAGAATGAGTGAGTCTAGAAGAATATCAAGTATGAAAAAAGAAAGTGAAGGGTGAAGAACTATTAAGGCAAAGATCACCGAGAGGACATGAGTAATTGCAGGAATACAGAAACTCATGAACAAGAGTCTGAACTCAGTGGAGTTGGAAACAAATGGTGGTTAGAATAGTGCAAGATTAGAGAATGTCTTGTCCTTTTTGTCCTGAAGAAAGTTACTGTTGGCCTTGTCTGTAGTGTCAGCAGAAGAGAAATGCTGCAAAGCAAGTTGAGGAGCGAGTTAGAGGACACGTATAGGTTACAGAAGAAAATGGTCTGCTCTTGGACAGTGTGTTGGAGAAGGAAGATAGGACAATAGTAGTGAGTTGTGAGGCAAGGAAAAGGAATTGGAGACAGGAGAGTGTATAACCTTAATTTGGAGAAAGTGATGAGAGACAGATTGAATGTCAAAAGACAGGAAGGTATGAGAAGACTTAGGTAGACTGTAGGAGTAAAATGCTGGCATCTGAACAAGTGAAGGAGAAGACAGAAAGGAAAGCTGTAAAAGGGATGATAGGGTTGTAATGGGAAAGGACCTCTCAGGTTGTATTGGTTTCTGGCAAGATCATAAAGAAAAAGAGGACTTGAATGAACAAAGAGAGCGGAAAGAACATGAACACCAGTGACCGTACTGTTAGATTAGGGTGACCAGGAGTTAGTCGTACTACTTCTTCACTAAAAGAAAGGCTAAGAAAAGAGAGGGGGAGCTCAACAAAGGAAGCTGACACCAGTTGCTGGATTTGAGTTGTCCCCCCTGTTCTGAGGTGAATAAATATGCTTAAAGGAAAAAGGTGGATATGCAATACAGCTGTGAGTACCTGTTGAATGTAAGAGTCACTTGCTGAGCACAAGAATGCCTTAGTGTTTTACATGTGTTGTGAGTGTTTAGTAAACAATTTTAATTTTGCTTGATTTCTTTTTTTAATGTTTCAGGTTCGTGGGAGTAAAGGTGAAGTCCTTTACATCCTGGATGCAAGCAATCCACGCCATTCTAATTGGCTGCGTTTTGTTCATGAGGCTCCATCCCAAGAACAGAAGAACCTGGCAGCCATCCAGGTAGATTTGGTGCATTCCTACCATTTGCTTCCTGTTACTAATTTACTCATGTGATGTCCTCAAGCTAAGCTTTGGTTTTAAGTTTTGGTCAAACTAAGCTTTCTCAAAAAGTATAAAAAATGCAGGGTCACTCCTGTGATGCACTGGAAATGAAGAATGGCATGAGAATTGGTGTTACTGTTAGAGTGGGTGGTTAATGTCCTCTGCAACAGATGCATGCTGAAAGCAGTATTCTCGAGCTAGATTTGTACAAGGATGTCGTGGACTAGTTGAAGAGTGTGTGAATCAAAAGAGAAATGTTCTGGATGATGGGGCTGGGTGTACCTGCAGCAAGTTTCCTGATGACACAAAAGTAGGAGGAGTGAAAATGCCAAGAATCTGAATGGGAGAGAGGTGCCTGTAGTGGAGCAAAAATGGGACAGCAAGAGCTGTTGAAATACAAAAACTGTATTTGCTGGGCAGGTCTGTGGCCCACAGCTTAAAAGATGATAGTCAAGGCAGAGTGTGAGAGAAGCCAAGTGGAATAATAAACCAGGAATAGGGTGAAGGGAGGTTGTGATGTCACCATGACCAGTACTTTGAGTTTTCTCCCAAGGACCAGTGTGGCCTGCTGCAGATGAATGCTATTAACAAAACATCCAGCATGGCTGAAGGAGATGGGCAGGTGGAGCAACTGCAGATGTGTTCTTAATAAATGGGAGGATGATTAAAGTTATTTGAAAGGTTTTTTTACTACGTTCACTGTGTCTATGTCTGCATGCATGTAGATAAACATATTTCATTCAGGTGCTGCTGGTGGAGGGAGAGACTGAAATTCCTTTGTGGTTTCTGGGGAACTTCCCTTGGTTTCATTGAAAATGCTGCCTGAGGAGCTACTACAGTGTGGGTGTAGCTGGATTAATTAGTGCAAATACCTGACTATTAACATTTGTTAGGCTGCAAAAGCCTAACAAATTAGCCTTGGAGGAGGAGTGAGTTTGAGCTGTGTTCTGGTTTGGGTTAGCACAAAAGGTAATTTCTTTTCGATGCAAATGCAGCCAAGATCACTCAAGCACTGAGTCTCCTTAGTACTTCTATTAATCATTTTACTAACCAAAAGTACACAAATGGGGAAGAACCAGGATCTTTTTAGACACAAATAATAATATAAAATAAACCCCAGATGCACGTAAGGGAAGTGCAGAGATGTTGAAGAGGCAGCAGTATTGATAAGAGCTTGGTTGTTGGGATTCATGCACATTCTCTAGGTTAACCTGAGGTCTGGTTGCCGTTCTCCTGGATTTACTGTGTGGTGTAAGATGTCACATGATCTATTGAAAGGTGTGCTATTTGGTTCTTTAATGACTAAGTTTGGGACTTTATTTTTACCTGGGATACATGGCTTGCTTTTCTTTTTTTCTCTTTTTTCTGTGGGATTTTTTGTTTGTCTTTTTTTGTTTGTTTGTGGTTTTTTTTTTTTTTTTTGTGGTTTTTTTTTTTTTTTTGGTGGTTTTTTTTTTTTTTTGCTAACCATTAATAGGTATGTGCTTCCATTTATAAGGTTGTATTGCTTTTAGAATAAAGTGGTCCCAAATAGTTGTATACTGGAGGTTTATCCCGGTGCTTTTGTCCTGTGTTAAGTGGAGACTGAGTGTAGAAGGACCTTTTACTTTTGTTTGTGTCACAGTTTCAGTACACAATTTGTTTTCACTTTAGACTCTAGTAAATTAAAGGTCTCTGCAACTTGTCAGAAGCATATGAAAAACAGCAGTTTCTAGATGTATGCAAAACTTAGGGTGGCATGCTGATATCTGGACTGCAGACTATATCTTGGAAAATAAATGTAATTTCTTTTGTTTTCAAATGCTGCTGTTGAGATAAGGACAGAAAAGTGGTGTGTCCTTGAAAGCAGCAGCTATATCAAGTCTGTTCAATTAAATAGGTTTCACTCCTGTGTGACAGTATCTCATGTAATATATAACAGACGTTCTTTCTAAAGCTTGAGGAATACTACATTCCTGTTGACATTTTAAATTAATATGTTACAGAAATTAATCATTATCTTGTCCTTGTGCTATGAAGCTTGTTACAAAATGTATGGCTAGATGTAGTTTCAAGAAGCTTCAATTAACTTCTGGAAGTTTATCTGATTAACTTCAAGATTTATGATAGAACTTGGAAGTCTTAATTATGTAAAAGTGAGTCTCCTTTGGTGCTTCAGGTAGTACCTAAAGCAGTTGGTTAGGTATCCTAAGGTAGGATTTACTTACTTTAAGTAACTTTACTTAAACATTGTCAAAGACCAAAGTTGTTAGCCTATGTATCTGTTTATCTGTTTGGAAGCTTGTTCATTCATTGTCGAGAAGGTTTGGGAGCTTATTATTATGTAGTTTGTCCTCTCATGCAGAATCTGGGCTGGATCTTTGGCCTTCTGTGGATCTGTCAATCTACACTGATATAAACCAGCAGAGGGTTTTGATCTAGTGGTTTAAAGTGTGTTTTACAGATGTGCTTGCTAACTTGATAGTGAAGAGGACTAATCGGGGTTGAAAGGTTGTTCATGAAGAAGGTTGGGAATCTTAGAGAGAGAAAACACTGTGTAAACATGCTACTGAAAACTGGATTATAATTCATACAGCCAACAGGAGACAGAGCTGAAGTTGTACTTGTTGTTTTTCTAATACTTGAATGTTTCATTTTCAAACTCTGAAGTTCTTTTCAGGCAGAGTGTAGCAGGTGAGGAAGACTTTAACAGTACCTTGACCTTGGTCTAGGCTACAGTGCAAGTTGGAAAAGCCTCACAGGTGAGGCAGGGGCTTATTTCCAGAATACCATAATACAAGGACACTATCCGTGCAGCCACATTGGGAAAGAAGTCTCAGGCTGTTCCAGCATCATTCTACCTGATGAATGGAGCCAGCCTTTCTGTAGTTGAGGGCTAATGTTAGTTCAGGTTTCCATACTTGTCTCTAGATTTTACTTTTTCTGACAATAGTTATTTATTGCTCCTACTTACTGTTCGCAACAGGAAGGGGAAAATATTTTCTATCTGGCTGTGGAAGATATTGAAACAGACACAGAACTTCTGATAGGGTACTTGGACAGTGACATGGAAGAAGAGGAGGACGAAGAAGAAGTAACTGTTATCCAGGAAGATGAAGACAGTGGCAGCAATAAAGAAGTGCAACCAGCTGGTGAAAAAATTGCAGGTGAGCAATTATGCCAGCAGTATTTCACTGGCACTAAAAATAAGAAAGTGTGTTCAGAGTTATCTAGGAGAAACGCTCGCCACCAACACCTAAAGAGAAAATACAGCAAGTACAATATATTTTAAGTACAAGTACGTAGGGTTGAGAACTTAAAAGTAGTAACAAAGAAGAAAGAGAACACTAACTATAGGATTGGTGAACTGGAAGGCTCCCCAGGTTTAGTCTTAGCTCCTATATGATTTTTATCTCTTTATTTTGGTTTGAGTTGAGGTTCTTTTTTTTGCCTAATAAGAAACAGCCAGTCCTGTGAGTTACTGAGTGAATGAGTGAGCCTAGGTTTCATGAGAAGTTACCATCAATTTTTTGAACTAAAGATGGAGTTCATTTCAACTGACTATAGTCTTATGAAAGCTAAGTTTTTGCTCTAAGTAAGAGGGGTAGTTTCCCTCCTACTTAGATGGTGGAGAAATAAACCTTTTCATAAAGCTGTTCAGCCAATCCTGAGTGAAGATGTCTAAGGAAAGGCAGGTGACCTGAGCTGTCCAGTGAATTCTCAGCATCTTTATCAAAGTAAATGCAACCTGGATGACTAAGTCACACCCAACTTAATACTTTTAATCCATTTTTGATAATGCTGATGGTAGTCCACTCAAGGTAGGATGTCTGTAATCTGTTGAAAGACAATGTCTCTTGTGAATTTTGTGATGCCATTTTGCTTAATCTGTTTCTGGCAGAGTCTTTCTTAATGTAACCAAAATATGCCCTGAAAGCAATTCCTTTATTGTTTTTGTCCCCAATCACACAGATTCTCTCACCTGTAAAGAAGACCATGCATGCCCAAACTGTGAATCCAGTTTTGCCAGCCAGGAGATTCTAGCTGAACATCTTCAGACTTTGCACCAAAAACCCAGTGAGGAAAAGGAATTTAAGTGCCGAAACTGTGGAAAGAAATTCCCTGTTAAACAAGCTCTGCAAAGACAGTGAGTAGAAATGAGTGTTTTTCAGGGATCATTTAAATAAATTTAATTCAGTAATTTATTTCTCTTGGCTTAATCACAAGCCAATTTTTACATCACGCAAGGTAAGATTAATCTGTGTAAGGATACAGCAGTATGATCCTGAATCTTGCTGTTTATGCAATTGATTAGTCCCACTAAATTCCAGGAGATCTCATATATCAAGTAGATTACTCACCTACTTAAATGTTTGTAGAGCTGTATATATGTTTTTAGCTATTGCAAGCCTGTTTAAGTTGTAAAATGTTGCCCTTAACTATTTTTTTTTTTCTTTAGCGTACTGCAGTGCACAGAGAGTATCAGCCCGGGAGACCCTTCAAGAAGTTTTCAGTGCTCTGTTTGCAATAGTTCCTTCAGCTCAGAATCGAGGTTTTGTGTCTGAGTTACTGGACAACTGTCGTATCATTGCTGGCCTCCCTTTGCATGTTATCTTTCAAGCTTGTTAGTTTATGTGAATCCTAACAGTGAAAGAAGTCAAATGCTTTCATTCCTGTTTGCTGTAAGTAATGCATGAGGTGGCCTTGGAACTCTGCAGTGCAGCATGTGTTAAGCTCAGAGTCCTTGCTATGTGTCTCGTTTCTGTAGATACTGCTTCATGTGTTGATTGTGTTTGTTTTTTTTCTGGTTATCCCATATAGTTATGAACAGCACAAGGAGGCATGCAGAGGGGATGCCAGATTCATATGCAAGGCAGATAGCTGTGGGAAGAGGTTCAAGAGTAAGGATGCCCTGAAAAAACATAAAGAAAACGTTCACAGTGGTAAGAAATAGTTTAATGTTTCTTTGGGGAAAAAAACCCTCTAACATGTTTCTAGCCTTAAATTTGCAAATCTGAGTAAACATTGTCTTTGGTTTCTTTTTCAGTGGATTCATTTTTATCAAAAAGAAAATTAAGTAGTAACTAATTGCAAGAGTGAGTATTCCTCTTCCCCCAGGGAGAAATTACTGTATATGAGATAAATAATTTGTCTACTGCAGAAAATGTAATAGGAATCTGGGGAAGTTTAAACTAGGTGAATAACAGATATATTTCAGTAGTGAGGAAAATGAACCACTGACGCGAACTGTACAGGAAGTTGTGAGTTCTTGATCTCTTGGTATTTTCAGGACACAATGCGATGTTATTCTGGAAGACATGCTTCACAAACGATTAGGCTTGATGAGGGTATTGCATAAAATTCTGTAGCCTCTGTTGTGCAGGAAGCCAGGCCAGACAATCCTCTATTCCTTTTAGGCCCTAGTGTTTTTATATCTGTGCACTGTGAATCAATAGTTTTCATTCAAACTTCAGTCTGTTTTCAGGAAAGGGCAAAATACTGCTCTCAGGTCCACAATGCAGATCTCAGTTCTGGCACTCTGCTCTCTCTGCATGTCCCCTCTCAATGTCAATGGATGATCAGTATGTCTGGGGACAGCAGAATGGCAGAGTGCAAAGAACAATCTTTAGTTGATGATGACAGCACTAAGATGCTTTGTAAGATTTTTCACTACATGAAATCTTTTTTCTGCCAAACTCTTACAGAGTACAGAAACCCTTCCATTAGCATTCTTATAAAAGATTATCTCATTTTTTTCAGTATCCGTAAGAATTATTTTCGTGCATGAACATTGCTATGTTTAGGCTTAACTTTGGTAGGTTATGTAAAGGTATACATAAATTCCACAATTCTCTTGAATGATCGCTCTAGGCATGACTGACCACAGACACCTGGAGGATATCTTGCTCTGCCTGCATGATGAGCTGAGCTTTTATTTTACCACTTGAGAATCATACTGTTGTTGAGGGACACTTGTAGAATTCCTTCATGTCCTGTGTTATCTGGAGGCAAGGGAAAGTAGAAAGAATTTTTACGTGTGTTGCCTGTTATCCAAAACTGTGAACGGGTATTCACTATCACCTTTCTCTCCTCTGAAAAGCTCTCATTAGTGTTCTTATAAGTTAAAGTACTAAGTGTATTCCTGTATTTATGTGTATATCAGTATATATCAATACTTATAAGTTTTAGAACAGCTAATGTATATGTGAGATTGAGTCCTTTTTTTATACTCCAAATTTAAGTATTGAACCAATCGCTTGACAGGGTACATGATAGTAAGAAGTATACCTTGTGTTATGCTTTCACAGTCTTCTCAGTACACATAGGCAGCTTTCCTCATGATTATTTCTCTTTAAGGAGGACATATCCATTCTGACAGTATGACCTAAGCTGGGCATACTGAGTTTACATTCAAAGGCTCTGAAATTCTGTATGTTCTTAAAGCCCGCTATTAGAGTCTTTCATTTATTTGTGCAAACTATTAATTTGAAATACAATTATTTATTTGGAACTAAAACTGGACAATAAAATGGTCTAGAAATGAATAAGATTTTATATGAATTCCTCTGTTATGGTGTATGACTATGAAATACATAGGCAGGCTATGGTATATGGCTATGAAATACATAGCCGTTATTTTCTTGCTTAGCTGCTTTAGTTTTGTCCCGATCAAGCTTCAACAGAATGGAAACACTAAAGATTTAAGAGACGTTTTTCTAGATGTAGTCCCCATGGTCTAAGAAATACTAGTGTTTCTGGTTGCAGGCTGCTATGGGTCGTTTGAGATCAGAAGTCATTTCAGCATGTTTTAGCGAAATGTAGAGATATATTTTCATACATAAAATACATACTAAAATGGATTTCAAAAGGTAGAATAATTGATAACCTGAATTAAATGCTCTGTCATTTTTTAAAGCAACTGTGAAAAGGGAAGAAAAATAGATACGGTAGCTGACCTGTAGCTTGTTTTGTAGTTTACATTTTAGACAAGATTTGAATTTGTGATCTGGTACTAATACAAATACTCTGTCTTGTTCAGTTAAAGACCATTGGTGATATGTGATTTTATATAGTAGAATGCTTAATGCTTTCTGAGCGGAGAAAAATGGGAAATGGTGGTTTTGAGTTTGGTTTGGAGTCTTTTTGGTCATTGCTGCACTAACTCCTTTCAGGAATGTTTTTGTTAAAGCTCTAGCATTAAGTTTTTGAAGATATTGTATTGACTTCTAGAAGAAATCAACTGTTCACTTTTAAAGTGAGTTGGTTTTAGTTATGAATTCTGCTCTTCATATTGGATTGGTAATGTGTGCTAACATCTATTGGAAGGGATTATTTTTCTTTATTGTTCTAGTTTTCTTGATTTACATTCCATCAGTAACTGGTTTCTTGGACACCCACAGAGAACTCCTGATACGGAACGCTTTGAAGATGGGATACAAATGTAAAAATCTTATGTCAGTCAAATGACCTGTGAAAAGTCACAGTCAGTGGAAATATTTAGGCTCTTTATTAGCACTTCCTTTTTAAGATGTTGGTGGTATTTTGTTTCTGTTTCAGGAAATTCTAGGAAGAAGCTGATGTGTTCTGTGTGCAATAAGAAATGTTCCTCAGCAACAAATCTTCAAGATCATCGAAAGGTCAGTAAGATGAAGGTGAAAACACAGCAGGCTTTGGCTTCACTAAGATGTGAGACTGGTGCTTAGGTCACTTGAAAGCTGCTGCAAACCTTTGAGTAATCTCTTTCATGGTTACAAAACCAATGTATTTTATTGTGTGCTTTTATTTTTGTGATCACAATTGGTTGAACCAAAAAGCTTCCTAAAATTTTAATATATCTCTTACCAAATATGATGATGTTTGTGCTTATATCATTTATGTGTTCCAACATGAAGTTAAAGTTGCCTGCTGTTCTTCAGCATGCTTAAACACTAAGCTAAATGTAAAAGCATGTTATGTAGTGATATAATACATACAGACCATAAAATAGCTTCGTGAGCCTTCATTTTTTGTACAAAATACAACCGGTCTTTCTTATTACTTTGTGACATACCAGTAAGGGTGTTAATTGTAATTTAGTAATGCAGTAGTAAAATTTTTTTTCCTCAAAACCAAATTTTTGGTGTCTTTTGTTTATGGCCTTAATATTTTATAGCCAGAACAGGAGGGGTTAACAGTTTGAAAAGCATCTATTGGAAATAAGGGGGTTTGTACAGAAATACAGATGGACTATGAATGTGGGATTCTGAATCTATTATACCCAAAGGAAGTCCCTGCAAGATTAATTTGATAAATCACTAAAACCCAAGAGATCCTGTTTTTACAAAAAGCTGCATTGTACTGTTTATCAGATTAACTGTAAGTCTTTAATAATGCCCTGGTTATAACCTGAATCCATTGAGGGTATAGATGATATCAATTAAAATATGTTGTTGCAAAGGAAATGGTGGGGCCCCTCCTTTTAAATTTGTTTTTCTCCTTGCTTGTATTAATATGCCCTGCATTTCTTGTCTAACAGGGTTATACTTTGTTACTCCTCAGACCAAATCACGGTATGCCTCACTGCGTGTAACTGCAATTCTTGCACATCAGTGCACCTTACAATGGCCCCCAAAATGCAAAATATCATGGTTAGTGTGTCCGTTTTGTTAAAATGTTTGTTTTGTTTCAGTAGTTGTAATTCTGTGCAGAGACTATCACACACACTAACTAGCTTTTCAAATAATGCTGATGGAAGGTCAGTTGAGCACTTATTAATCTTAAGAATCACCATGGAGATTTTGTGCTTGAAACTTTTTTTCCTCTTCTTGATTGGTTCCTCTTTGTAAGACATCCAGAAAACAGCTATTCCAGATTCACGCATATGCATCAGATAGTGAAGGAGATTGTGCATAGGACTCATGCCTGGTGTTTGTGTGATTTTCTTTGCTTTTGTAGGAAGTGGAGTGGGGAGAGAGGGAGTGGAATCTATCACTAACATCACCAAAACCATTTAGACAGGCAATAAAACTGGTAAGAAAATACTAGGTGAAACAGGGAGGAGAGAAGGATTTTCCCCCCCTGCCCTTATTGTCACTGTAAAGAACTAAAACTAGAGAACAGAAGGCTAAAGAACGGGAAATAACAGAAAATAAGCCCATAAAGAGAGAAATCTGACAAACACAGAGAAAGAAGGTGAAGAAAATGGTTATAGATCTGTTTGAATATCGTTATGCATAAAAATATTTGCTATATTTTATTACTGTTGTTTTACCATGTAACTGTGCACTTTTCTAAAGAACTGATTAAAGAGTGCCAGCTATAGAACGTGTATGCTTGATAGCTACAGCTATTTAATGCATGTGCACGCAAGTCTGAGTCTGATTCTTTTTAAAATAATTGATTAAAGAGTACCAGCTATAGAATACATATTTGATAGCTGTGGCTTTTTAATGCACATGCATGCAAGTCTCTGATTCGACACATTTATTGAATGAGACTGTTTATTGTACAATGCTGGTAAGTTGAAATCAGAGAGATTTCTAGTGTTAAAGCACAATCTGGGTTCTCATGTATTAAATATTATGTTTAAGAACACCTTACAAGTTATTTCGGGTAACTGTGGAGGGGGGATTCTGATAGTACTTGGTTGCAGAATTATGCAGACTTCAGTCAACAATGTAAGTAAAAATTTAGATCTTTTGCAACAGGATAGAGTAGTAGATTGTGTGTGCATGTAAGAGAAATCAATCTGAAATGTAGCTGAGTAAACAGGATATTTAAAATTAATGATCTTCATTACAGCTCACCACCTGATTCTGTCTGAGCATTTGGTTAAACGTCACTGTCCAAAGTGTGCAGATTTGCAGAGACTGTAGGAAATGGCGTAACCACTTTTAAGTTTATTAAAATGTTTAATTTGCTCTAAAGTTAGTTTGGGAGTAGCAGCATAAAAACATGGTGAGGCAGAATTCTTGTGGAGACTCTGTTGTGTGGGGTTTCTTTGTTTTTTTGGGGGGGTGTTTTTTTTTCTTTTGATTTTTAGGTGGAAGTCTTTTTTACTGTGCTGTCTGCCAATGTTTTTCACTAGAGTATTGTGATGAACCATTGATATTTGTTATTTTTAGCTGCTAGATTCTCCTACAGAAAGCCTATAGAACTCTTTAAAAAAGCTTTATGAAATGTGATCTCTGCCTGGAAGTTTTGCTGTCCAAAGCTGCAGTTCCAAAAAAGCTGAAATGTATGTTCAGCTACACTGTGACTAAGTTGAGGGGAGGCTGCCAATGGCAAATGCAATACAGAGCAGAAGGTGAATGGGAATTGTGACAGGTGGAGAGCTTTGTATGTTTTGTGATTTTGGGGAACAGTAACACAGGATTATTTTTTTAAATTGAGTATCAGAAGTTGCAGCTCTTAACCGCTTACTTCTGTTTTTTCCAGCATTTAGTTGTTGATGTTATGTGCTGTGATGTTGAAAATCCTAATGCTTGCTGCATCTACAGTTTAAAAGGCACTGCTGCTCTTCCACTGTCTTGCTTCTAAAAGCTTTTAAGAAAAACAATAATTGTCATATCATAATTTCTTGCCTCACTTTAGAAAGGGTTTGCGATTGTAATAAGCTCCTTTCCTGCATGAGTTGCCTCTATTCACCAGAGTAAATAATGAAAGCAGTGAAATAATTTATTTTCCTAGTATAATTACACTGACATTGACTTTTGTTCGGAATTAGATTTTTTTGCCCTGTTCCTTAACAGACAGTAGATACTGCCAACAGAAAGGGTATGTGGTGCCTAGCTGTGCTGGTGTATGTCCTTCCTGTGGCAGGCAGGATGTGCGTGCAGCCTATGTTGTACCTGGAAGTGGAAATATACTGAAGTGAATGAAACTAAGACCTGCTATATCCTAGTGTTCCTAAGTGGTTTGATGGAGCATAATAATTTTAAAACCACCCCTGTGGTTAATCAGATTTTCAGGATTTATCTCTACTCACAGAAAGACAGAGTTTGATTTTTGAAAATTCTTACAGTAGTTATGAAGTAGTTACTGTACTGTTTTTATTTATGTCTTATTGACTAGACAGAAGTGTTCTGAAAAGTTATCCTGCAGCTATTTTTTTTGTGCTTTCACGATAATGCTATTTTAAATGGATTTGATATTGTATATTTACATAACCTCTGTTTCTAAATATAGTTTTAGTGACATCTTTTGTTTAAAATTATGAATGTTTGTTTTTTGAGGGATCCTGTTGTTCACCAAGGGACTAGCAAGGGGGAAATCACAGAATATCCATGAGTATTTGTAACTATTTCTTATCTAGTAGCTGTACTGTCTGCTAGAGAATTTGTGTATGTGTAAGATGTGTGATCTTGTTTGAGACACGTATTTAATTATCATTAAACACTCATTTTGCAGGTCCATGAGATCTTTGAGTGTCAGGAATGTGACAAGAAATTTATTTCGGCTAACCAGCTAAAACGCCATATGATAACTCACTCAGGTAATGTACAAAAATAACACAAATCTATATATGTATGTGTATGTATTGATGTATGTTGAATTTTACCTGAATTAGTTTCTTATAGAAGGCTTGATGAATTCTGTGCTGTCCTGAGTTGTTCAAGCAAATCTCAGGTTCCAAGGAAACCATCTAAGCTATTGTTTCTAAGCCTTCTAAAAATCCAAGTGTGATGCTATAGCCTTCTTCCTACTGCTGCTTTGTCAAGCTATTTTTCATACTAGCTGGGGTAAATGATGTCAGTTAGCTGGGATGGGGCAAAAGATTGCTATTTGGATTACAGAGGAGCTGAAGAATTGGTGGTTGAAATTTCATATTGAAGAGAAGGGGATGGGAGCTGGGGTATGCTGTCAGAGAGATCTGTGATAAAAAGGGAAACATTCATTCGTATACACGTATATTTTAGTAGACTAGTACATATAGTTTCCAGTCAGAGGAAAGCAGCTCATGCTCCACAGCGTTTTGTAGACCACACACAGATGTTGCATTGTGCCTGTCCTCTGCCAGACCAGGTCAATGTGAGTGGGGAGTGGCCTGTCCGTAGGTTTGGCAGTATGACACAATTGGCTCTGCCAGGATTTCTGGTCACTGCAATCTAGCATTTCTGTGTCTTTCACCAGTGATTAGAAACACCAGCCAATACAATGGAAACACAAACATTGTTCTGTCAAATACATTAACATAAAAAAATGTAGATTTTTATAGCTGCACAGGCTGATAATTGAACTGTTTTCTTGGTATCAGTCCACACCAAAAGCTCATTTCTTGTACCATAATCTATATCTCAGAGGCTTCTAGCTTTCTTTTGACACTTTTGGACGAGCATTAATGTAGTTGAGTTGCAGTCACCAGTTGAAGCATAAAGGCTTTTTGCATAGGAACTTTTGGTTTTGGAAGCTAATATGTATATTGTTAATTAAGTTTTAAAACATTTAAACTGTCATGCCCTCTTTCACATTTGTCATCTTGGAAACAGGGTTTTCCTCTTTGAAGTCATTCTCTTTTGATTTAAGCTAATTAATCAGAATTTAGTTTTAGCAATGATTATTGCAAAGAATGTGCCAATTTCTTGAGATACACCATGGCTCATCTTTTGTGAAGTGACTTAACTGTCTAACATAAAGGGCATTAGATGTCTTTCTAATTGGTTTAATCTTAATTGGGTTGACTTAATTGCAAAAATCTCTCTGAGGAGATGACTGTCTCTGCCTTTCATCTTCTCCCCCTGTATAAACAGGAGATTAAATGTCCCCCACTCATTTTCTGCAGAAAAACGCCCCTACACCTGCGAGGTTTGCAATAAGTCCTTCAAACGACTTGATCAAGTGACTGCACACAAAATAATACACAGTGAAGATAAACCTTATAAATGCAAGCTTTGTGGAAAGGGATTTGCCCACAGAAATGTTTACAAGAATCACAAGAAGGTAAAGCACTCTGCTGTTGTTGTTTACAGGTCTGCCAGCCTCAGATTTGCAGATTTTTTTCTTTTAAATGGTTCATCATTAAGCTCTGGCATGCTTATAAACATGGGATTAAAGTATTGGAGAATGTATTTTTTAGTGTTCTCTGTTATAACCAAAAATCTCAAAATACTAAATGAATTCTAGTAAAAAAAATCCAATTAAATAAGCAGAAGGAAATCACAGTGACTTGATTAAAAGCAAATAAATCCCCATTTTGACTTCTCTGGTTTTGTTGTTGTTTTGTTTTTGTTTTTGTTTTTTTTTTTAAATATTAGATTATCAAGTTAAAAATGTAACTGATCTAAAATGTCTTCAATTTTTTTTTTAAATACCATATTTGGATAAATCTAAGTGTAGTCCTGTTGCAGTCATTGTCGGACTTAGCAGCAGATGCTTTCAAACCATACTGGATTTGTACTGAGTAGTGTTCACACATTAGAACAACATCAGAAGAAACATTACCTGAGAAATAGGCTTATGAAGGGATGCTCTGCTTCTACTGATTTAAGCTCAAATCTGCTTGGCCTAATTTCTATAATGCCTGTCATTATATTTAACCTGGGGTTACATTTTTAATGGCAAGGCTATATCCATGACTGCTGTTTTAGAATTACAAGACTGTAAAAAAGCAAGCAAGCAAGAAAAACCTGTCTGGTTTTGTGCCCAGTATTTGGAAACCTTTTTTTTTTTCTTTTTTTTTTTTTTTACATTTTTGAAATACTCCCGGAGCCTTTCTTTCCCCCTTTTGATGAAACTGATATACCCATACTTACAAGTCTTTTGCAGTTTGGCTCATGTTATATGCCATCTGGGAATTTGGCACAGGATCTTTGCACCATCTCTTGCACTTTCAGCAATAAATCATCTAAGAGTAATAATAATGCCTCTCATAGGATGAAATGGTGATGACTGCCTAAAACAGAAGGCACGCAGAAGCCTGCTGAAGCACAAGATTAGCTTCCCATATATGATGTGATTGTATCTTATGTTTTAGACTTCATTAAGAAAATGGGGCAGAATCTCACAAATTGGATGTATTCTGAGAAAAATGTATAAAATACTACGTACTTCTTTATCTCAAATTAATACTTTTTACATGTTTCCTTACGTTAATTTGCAGTTGATGGTTGGTAGGGAGGTTGGGCTGAAAACAGACTTCAGGATTAAGTATGAATGAGTAAACACTTTGACCTGCTTCTATATTAAAAGCAGCAGCACCACTAGCATAAGCAAGGATTAGAGGCTCCGTTTAATGGAAAAAGTATTAAAATTTAGACAGATTTAGTGAGTACCTAATTTTGACAGAATTCCTTAAAGCATGTCGGAGTACTTACTTCCTGAACCTGTTTGCACGTAGTACTGGCTGTAAATCAGAAACTTATTCCTGTATTTACCTAAAGTTTACCCAAGCAGCTGTGAATATTCACCCATCCGCATTTAGGTCTCTAATGTAACTTGCCAAATGGAAAGATGAGCGTGAGAGACAGGGCGCTGACATAGATGTCCTGAATTGCTTTTTTAGACACCTCTCTCTCTCTCCACTGAGTAAACAAGGATAAGGTAGTAGATACCAGAGGGAAGTATGGATGTGTGTACGCAAAACCAACTGTAAGGTGTAAGTCAAGGATGTGGTAGTTTGGGGTGCCAAAATAGTTTTAAATGCCATGATTTTGGGAGGGCTGCACTACTACTAGGGGAAGAGGATGATAGTTCTTTTGCTTGTTCACAGGAATATTGATCCAATAACAGTGGAAATTTGAACCTATGTTGTGTATTTCTTCAGATTGGGTTTTTAATGATTCTTTAGGTGTCTGTTCCTTTAAGAAGTCATCCTGTGTTTCATTTTCTTTTGGAGGAGGAAAAGTTGGCCTCTAAATACTTTTGCAGTGCTTTTTTGACTTCCAGGATGCAGTTACTGTGCTAGTAACAGGGAGCTTAGAAACCTGCAGTAGCAGTGATGGGTTAAAAACAGTTGAATCATCAGCATTTAACAGGAAACATGCTTTCAACTTTGATAGCAATGTGCTTGAAAAACCTCTTTGGGTTTTACAGCAGAGCTACATACTTGTTATTTCTAATAAGAAACCATATACATTTTGTGCCTTTGAATGCTTGTTTTGTGTTCTAGATGGAAACTTGTTATTGCTGTTGTTTCTACAATTCCTTTATGAGGTTATTTAATCTGATTTTGTGTTGGAAGTATCAGGATAAAAATTACTTGCACGAAGTGCTTTTAAACATCTTTCAGATGTGGGTGAATATTGGGTCGTTTCAAAGGTGCAGAAGGAGATTAGTTCCTCACATTTCACAGGATTTCACAGGGAGTTAAACAGTGGAGTTGCTAAGAGTGTATCTGCTCTGTTTGATGGAGCATTGTGATGTGAACCCTGACTTAGCACTCATTACACCCTTATAGCTACAAATCTGAGAGGCAGGAACTGTTAGTCTTCCTGTGGTACCTCTCTGATGTACTGCTTCCGTGTACAAGTACTACACTGCTCCGTGTAGGTGCGTGTGCAAGCTTGCTTTGTCACTTGCCTGGAGATGTCAGCACTGATAAGTGTTACGTGGTGTGGAACTGGCTCAGATGTCTTTTGAAAAAGCTCAGACTAAATGACTGGGTGATCATATGAAGAATAAGGTTCCATATTTGTGACAAGGGAAGAGAATAGTACCTGAAATTAAGAGGCAAATCTAGCATTGGATTGTACTACAGATAAGAGTAGTCACCTTTCGTCCAGGTTAGATTGGATGAACATGCATGTTCTGTGCCATATAATGCAGATTACTTCCATACAGGAGAAAACAAAGGTTTTGTTCTCTCTGCTCCTTAGTTTCTCTGTATAGAGGATGAGTTCAGAGAGTCAAGTATGAGGATATAACGGTGAGCAGAAATAGGTCAGCAGACACAGGATTTTAAAGGGTTTATGGTTAATCCAGGGTTATTTGGTCCTGGGGAGCATAATGAATTGAAGCAACTGTATTCCCTCAGTTTCTCTATTGGGAATAAGTAGCCTTGAGCTGGGTTTAAATCTCCACAAATGCTATGGTAAGAAAGGCTGCTGTGAAATATTCCGTAAGAGCTCATCCTCAGCTGTTGTGATCATATGGGGCTGTCCTCTGCTCTAAATGGAAGCCTTCTCTCTTCTCTGATCAGGAACCTATTAGTAGGACAAAAAAGGACAGTGTTACAGTGAATATGCTTTTTTGGGGGAATACCTCTTTCTCATTAAGATTTGCGTGGATTTTTGTAATAGACCTGGCTTGTTTCTGGATCATTTGCAAAAGGGGCAGATAATCTATGTATGCTTGCATGTGGCTGTGCCTAGTTTTGTGGTTTTCTTTATAGTGAAGTTAAGAAATGCAGATGCATACATGTATTTTGATCAAAAGACTAGGAGAACTGTCAAGGAGATGCTGAGAAGGAATTCTGTACAAATAACTGTGCTCTTGAGAACTATCCCTCAAGTGGTGAGTGTTCTAAAACAGGGCATTTTTTTAAACAGACAACATGAATTTTGCGCTCGTGAAAGGTGCCAGATTGACAGCCCTAGAGACTGAACCCTTCTATTTATCCACAGAACAGGTACAGCACAGACAGCAGCACTGCGAGCTTCCCCACAGTGTCTCGTCAATATGTCTCAACCCTGTTCTGGAGGAACCACCTATTGAGGTGAGAAGGTAGTTCAGTCTCTTCATGTCCTGTCAATCCTTGGCCTGACTGCTGAGATTGTTAAGCAGGGTGTCATCTAACACAAACTGTAATGTAAACCTGTGGAAGCTGGACTGAAACATTTGTTTTATGTAATGTGTGATATGTTCCACACATTTGATGGTGCTTCAGTTGCCTTTTTGCTTTAAGTGATATAGGCTGAGGTCAAGGAATTGGCTTTGAATCCAAAGCCTCTGTATACCATTGCAAGTACTCTAAATTAATTTTGGTACTGTTGTGTATGTCTTAAAATCAATCTGGGTTCAAGGCCCTGATTCTGCATCTAAATAATTATGCTGACTCCCCACAGTCCCTTTTGTCTCCCCAGTTTAAAGGATAGCTATACATCTCATATGGTATTATGAAGCAGAAATGGATTATATAAGTATGTACTATGCTAATGTTTACCCTTAGTCTACCAAATTTACTAATTTACGTAATTTGGTGCCTGTTATAATACACTTGCTGACCATCCCCTTTTCCTCTTGGGACTGCAGCTCCTACTTAAGGTCATTGTGAGCTAATACAATAGTTAGACACTGTTGCTTTAAAAACTTGCTTTTCTTTGCAAAAATAGTAGGAAATTGGGTAGATAATAAATTGTACGGATTAATTTCCTCTCTATAGTGGGACAGCACTTAATAACACTGGGAAACAGGGAAAGTGCTTTGAAATTTACAAAAGTAGAATGAAGCTGGATGTTTCCCAAGCTTCAGAAAAGAAATCTGCTTCAGCAGCTCTGCAGTTCGTTTGAGAGATTCATCCAGGCTTAACCTTTTATTTATATTTTATTTGAGACTCTCAGCTACGCTGAATTTTTACGACAGCAAACAAAATATCAGTACTGATACTTCTACAGTTTTTTGGTTTTGTTTTTTCTTTTTTTTTTCTTTTAATATAAGAAGCTGAAACAAGGATATGTAAGTCTAGTCTCATGATTTGAGAAATTTTCTTTGCTAAATTTTAGATACTATCTTGAGATAATCAAATCAGCTTTACCTTCAAACTTAATTGAGAAAGAGGATTTTGTGTATATGTGTTTAATTTTAAAGCATTTATTCATATTAGTAAGTACTTAAGGCCAGTGTTAGAACTGATGAATGAGTGCAACTGAGCTTCTATTTTTTTCCTGGTTATCCTACGTTTTGGCTTCTGTTTGCATGCACACCTCCTGCAACACTTCTGAGGACTGAAATGGTGCATTTATTCGGTAGCTGCTATGCTGATTTTCAGGATTATGGATAATGGCAGAATGATTGTTTTAATTCTTTGTCTCTGATGTTTCAAATTGCCATGATATCGCCTCCTGAATCCAGTCTAGAATATTAGCTATAATTACTGTAATGACAGCTAATTGAATTCCCTCCGCCTTTCCTCTGACGTGTTTTCTTTCATCTGCAGACCCATTCTGAAGAGAGACCATTCCAGTGTGAGGAATGCAAAGCTTTGTTCCGAACCCCGTTCTCTCTCCAAAGACATCTGCTAATCCATAACAGTAAGTACTAAGTCAGAGAGGACTCAGTTCTCACATTTGACTGAGAGAAACAGACATATGGCACCTTGCTCCAAAATGCAACTTGCTGTGTTACATTGCTATTAAGATTCAAATCTAACCCTGGGGAGTTAGAAAATTCAGAGCCCAATTCAAACCTTGTCTTTAAATGCACCTAAATGCAAATCCAAATGTGCTATAGAAAATCCAGCAATGGTTTGATGTCTGATGACAAGAGATTTCTTTTTGCATCAGGTGTGATAGTGTTACCTCCATTTTAAGAAAGGAGAAATGGAAGCAAGGATAACTTGGTGGTGTACTCAGCTTTTGTAGGTAATCTGTTTCAGAGCTTGAAACTGAGATTTTGCTCTCTTGTGGCAGTCCAGGATGATGTTTCCTGTCTCTAGTGTAGAAGTAGCAGCCCAGAGGAGTGCTGTGGTTTTTTCCCCTCATGAATAACTTGTTCTTGGCATTCTGTACTGTTTCTCACTGACTGCATAAAGATTTATTTTTAGTGGAATTTTCTTTAATATTTACAGAGCCCTAGACTACCATTCAACCATGTGAATGTCAGCATTTTAGATTTTTAGAAAAAATATTCATGATCTAAAATCTTTGTAGCTTAGAAGATAGTGCTTTGCCTTGGGGTATATATATGTTGGTATAATTTTAAAAAACCCCACAAATCTTTCTTTTTTTAATCCAGTATAACAGCATTTCTGTTAGATGAATTATTAGACTGATGTGTTTAGTTTGTTCTTTTGCAATTATCTTTCAAAAGTTCTGCAATTTCACAAAGCATTGAATCTTGTAAAATCTTTTTCCGACATTACACATTAAAAATGATAGGAGGAAAAAGTTAAAAACCTATTCAGTAATGTGTATTCTAATGAACCAAGCATTTGTGGGATACACAAAAGCAGTAATTTACAGTATGCAGAAGCGTAGGCCTTGGTAAAGGTCCTTTTAAAAACATATACTTTGACTTTTTTTCAAGAGGAGGGAGCTCAAGAAATTTGAGGGCTTTGAGTTAGGCTTGTGTTTTGTGGCAAATAATATTAAATACGAAATGTATCAGACTGAACTGCAGTGGCACAGACATTGTCTAGTCATTCTTCCTTGGTGCAAAAGGAGGCGTCTTGCTGAGGGACAGAGTAGGTGTGTGAAGGTGATAACTTCTGCCATCTTAGCTAAAACTGTCTCCAAAATGAGTCAAAGCCTTAAACCAATAATATTCAGGTATTTTATTAATCACAGGGAAGATTTTTAAACCTTTTTTTTCTTACTTTGGAAAAAAAGCGACCCATCAACTCACTAACTTAACAATGAGGCCTTAATACAGCAGAATATAAGCAAAGCTTGTATAGTCATACTGCATCTCTCTTGTCTGTAGTCCTATAAAAGAAGTGTTGACAGACCAATAGCAAAACGAAAAGTGAAAGTCATTATTAGGATGAACTGAAGAATAAACAGTTTTCAGTTCAAGTCTGATTAAAACGAAGGGCTCTGCTGTTGTCTGAGAAGAGCTTGTGTTCCCAGGGAAGAAACGTAGAACCCTTCCTTTCATGACCCAAGACTGACAAGTTGTGCTGCTGTGATAATGAGTTTCTCATATTTGAAATAATTTAGGTTTATAGTCATTGTCCTGCTATAGCTGGATGATCATTCCTCTCATAGCACTGAAATATACCTGTTGCTGTAATAAAAGGAGAGAACCAAAACAGAATCTTTAGATGTGTTTGGCTGTCTCTACTGTTCTGTGCTGTAGGAAAGAAAAAAATTGTTTATGAAGCTTGAAACTTCTAGGAAAAAACTGAAGTTCAGCCTACATCGTATATTCTTTTAAATTCAGTATCTCCTTGTTTTGCAAGCAGGCACTCTGCTGAATGATGTAGAATGACTTAAATTTTATTTTGCAAACTTAAATGTACTGGAAAAAGAAGTATATTTCATAAACTCACTTCTCAGATGTTCCTGTCTTGAAATTGGAAAAGGTGTCATGGATATAATTTTCAAAATTTAAGATCAAATATGTCTAACTAACAAATGATTAAAAAAAAGCTCTAAACTTTTTTTTCCTTTTGCAGTTTACCCAGTTCTAGCTGTGTAACTGTAACTTGCCTTTACTTTGCACGTTGAAAAATTTTGCTAAACTGACATGAGGGCTTGGCGAAGTACGTACTTGGCATTGCAACTATATATACTTGGAGACTGTTGTAATGTGTACACACAGAGGAGATACGGTTGAACAGTATGTTAGTTCTGAAATTCCCTGACTTTGGAAATTTTTTTAATTTGAAAACTGGTTGATCTTTTACCACTTTATTATTTTGTGTTGTTGTTTGAAAGTAATTTGTCTTCTCAAATCATAACAGAAGTGCAATACTGAGAACGATAGGAATGATTGCAAACAAAACTTGAGGATAAGAGGGACAAATCCTTCTGAAACTCAACAAATGTCAAATCTTTTCTTAAACTGTAATGATGTCATGTAAATTTATGGAGATCATACAAGTGTTTCTTACTTCTGAAGACATGGCAATTTTTTAAAAATATGTGTGGCATTGCTCCTTTTTTTTTTTTTCCAATTTATTTTCAGACTTGTAGCTAAGTTATGGAAAGAGAGAGAAAGAAAGAAATGACCATCTAAAAAAATCCATGAAGCTTTTAAGCTTAGAAATTCTTATAAAAGTAACTTACAAAAGAAAATATTTGAGTATTTTTCCTTTGAAGCAGTAGAAAACTGCATGTTACTTCAGTAAAATTAGTAATGACTTCACTTTGTTAGCAGGATAGTTTCCTGTTCCCTTGACAAGGACTTTGCTTTTATTAATTTTTCTAATAAGCATTAGTGTATTTCCACAAAAATCTGGTATTTTTAAACCTTTTTTTTCCTCTTTATAAGGTGAGAGGACCTTCAAGTGTGATCACTGTGATGCTACTTTTAAAAGAAAGGACACGTTAAATGTTCATATCCAAGTTGTACATGATGGACATAAGAAATACAAGTGTGATCTCTGTGACAAAGCTTTTGTGACGCCATCAGTCCTGAAGAGTCACAAAAAAGTGAGTAGAATCAGTTCTATCATATTCATTCCTTAAGGTTGTGGCTAAACATAAGATCCCCAAATGCATCTGTATTTCTGGCTTTTCAGTGGAAAGCTGTGATGGTGCTTAACATCCTAAAATGCTTACTGCAATGGTGGGGTTATTGGTGGCATGCAGAATCTGCAGTGGGTACGTATGTATAAATCCAGTGTAGGTACTCCAGCATCAGGTGTGCAGCAGGACAGGGCTTGCTGCACTGCTCTTGCCGTACTCCTTTCCACTGATCTCTCCGATGGAAATGAGGTACACCTTAGAAGAGTGCTTGCTCACTAGTTTGGCATGAGGTAAGATTTACATTACAGGGAAGAAGAATCAAGAACAGAGCAGCTGAGGAATATCATCCACCAAATGCAGCATGTGAGAATTTGTTGAAAAACATTGTGCATATATTGTTTGCTGTATAGTATGCACTTTGTGTATGCATGTAAAACTGTAATGTCAAAACGGAGTGTAACTGAGTTAGTTGGAACAATATTTTCAGCCCATGATTATGGTGAATACTGTGCATTACAGCACATCTATATTTGAAGTTGAGGAAAAAATGTGAGGGAGTCTTTCAATGTCTCTACCATGTCCTACAGATGTGGGAACTAGCACACATCTTTAGAGCCTAAATCGAGTTATTGGCAGAGACCAGGCTATTGAATTCTCTAATGTAATAGACAGCACTGCCTCCTTAATTTGTGCTTGATTTTTAACATGTTTACAAATTGCAAAAAGTAACGGAACAAACTAGGAACAAAGTTGTTTCGGTTTCTTTTGTGGTCTTTTAAAGGTCTTGGTCTTCTGTTTAATGTATGTTAAAGCATTTGCTGTCTGTCTGTCTTCAGTCTATTTTAAATGCTGCTTGTCTCATATTTAATATGCATTAAGTTACTTAGCGATTATAGGTGCTAGAAAATAAAATTTCCTCTGATTGAGTGATATAGCTGTGTAAGCAAGATGTATTTCTCCCAGATACACTTAGTGGAAGGTTTTCACCTATACTTCAGAAGAACTAGAATGACAGGGGGTTGCCTTGTTTGTAGATTTCAGTACATGTCCTGTAAGATAGTGGAGTTTCAAATAACCGGGCTTGTCAATTCTTGTTCAGCCGGTGCAATAAGTTGAGTTTTTCTGTAATAGAGAACTTTGTATTTTAGGATACTCTTCTTCTCTTCTCTTATATTACTTTTAGAATAAAGAGTATTAAAGGACACTTGTTTTTTAAGCCTGAATATATTGGTCTAAGGAACTAAAAAATAAAGGACATTCCTACCTTAGGAAGGCTTAGTGTCTTTCATTAGACACCCTGATTTGTTTGGAAAAAACAGACTGCTTGTCAGACACGCAATCCTTTTCATCCTTATCTACTTGCTTTAATCACTTGGATAGCAGACCTAGCCTATAATACTGATATTTTGATTTCAGATTAACTTTTTAGTGAAGGATCTTGCCAAGAATGGATCATAGGATCCAAAAATCAAAAATATTATCTGGAATAATTGATGAGCTCTGCCTAAATTTTTAAACTTCTGTTCCTCAGATTCCTGTCTAAAAAAATTCAGTATGAATTACTATTTCATATTAAAAATGGCCCTATACATATATGTATTTCTGTTTTAATAGGAAGCAGCTACCGTTTATCATTTATCCGTATTTTTTCTTTGACATTGTTTCGTAATTGTAATTGCTGTTGCTTTGTGCTGCTGTCAGTCTAGGCCTAGCTGTATGTTTGTAAGCCTTGTTGTTGTAATTTATTGCTTCCGGAAATCCTTTGCTTTGTTGGCTATTTGGAATGAATTAATAGTTGTCTGTCTGGTATCCCACAATGTTGCTGTTAGAGATAGAAGTGATTTGTAAAGAACTCTGTGTAACTGAGGTATTTAACGTTCATATCCCTACTGTCAGGGAATGAAAACTATGCAAGTCTGTCCCGGATTGAAATAATATCTCATTTACTTTTGCTGCAACATAACATGGACTATGTGTGATAAGGTTTTTATGATGTAATGGAGACTTTTACGTCACTTCAATATCTTTCATAAAAATAAGAATTAATTTCCCTATCTGAAGAGAATCACGTGCAAAGCTTGAAACCCAAATTGTCTGGTGTACGTATAATTTAATGTGTTATCTTGCCTATCTCATTTAAATTAACGCTTATAAATGAAGTAATCCAAAATTCTCCCCTAAAAGAGCAGTCTCAATCATAAAGAAAAATTATTTAATGGGCTGATAAATCTTCACTTCAGAATTGGGCGTTGAAAGTACAGGGTGAAAAATCATGAGAACTCATGTACATAACTTACTTCAAGGTGGTCTTGCTGTTGACCACACAGGTTAGATGGGAGAGTTTGTGATTTTTTTTTTTTCCATTTTGAAATAATTACTTTTGTCTCAGCAGGGTGCTCTCACTTAAAAGCCTGATTTTGAAAGACAGGCTCTGTGTATGATTTAGTGTTAGTGACAGTTACAGTATACTTCTCATGATCAATTCTCTAAATGCAATCTGATTCTAGCATTTATTACAGACTAGATAGGATCCAGTATGTGAGTTGTATGGACTGAAATCACTGAGAACTTCACTTTGAAGGACTGCTGTCATACTTCAGATGAACTGATGACTGTGTTTCATTCATATGAGACAGTCAGAAATCTATGCACAAATCTCTGCAGAGGCCTTTCAAAGCCCCCGTTCAAGT
Organism: Pterocles gutturalis; assembly: GCF_000699245.1. Taxonomy (NCBI): domain Eukaryota; kingdom Metazoa; phylum Chordata; class Aves; order Pterocliformes; family Pteroclidae; genus Pterocles; species Pterocles gutturalis. The sequence continues at coordinate 35,491 of NW_010116522.1, forward strand.
TTGCAATGGGAAAACTTATGCTAGATTGGATAAGCTCTTTTCAGTACATTTCATAATAAAATTCTGTGAAATTATAAGCTTTTAAAAATAGTCCCATTTATTAATTTTATTAGATAACCAAATTATTGTTTGCTGGTTTAGAAAACACTGTCACAGATATCAAACTGAAAAATAGGTGTCTTATTCTTGCAATTGTGAAAATACACAAAGGTGAATTGAGCATTTTTAATAGTAACTACTTAGGAAATAGTAAACTTATGAACTGAAAAGCCAGTTTATTTTGCCATTAATAATAAGAATAGTTTAGACATTTTAGAAGAAAATTGCAAGAACACCTATAGCTAATTCCTTAGAATCTCTGCCTGATGTGATGGCATAATATATATAGTGGAGATAATAGTGGTCAATCTCAATACAGTTAAAATATTCCATGTTTTACTTCATTTAAAGCTATGCTGAAACTTTCATTCTTGTCTTTCCCCACCCCATGTAGACTCACACAGGAGAAAAAGAGAAGATTTGCCCATATTGCGGACAGAAGTTTGCAAGCAATGGAACACTGAGAGTTCATATCAGAAGCCATACAGGTATAGTGTTGTTTATTGTAATGAACAGAGAAGACTTTCTATATATATATATAACAAGGTATAACTATGTCAACTGCTTTGTCTATCTGCAAACAGAAATGCAAATTTGCAGGTAGGCCTAACACGCATCTTGTTCAGACATTTTACCAGCTTAAGGTGTAAAACCAGATTGTATTCTCAACTAGAATTTTGTATGAATGTGTGTGTGTGTGTATATATATATAGAGATATATATATGAATATTTATATGTATATACAAGTTCATTCATCTGTGTGGCTGCTAAGGTATAACTTCTGACCTTATCACAACCTGCATGTTACCCAATTTAGAATGTTCTACCTTGAGTATCTAGAATCACAAAGTGATCTAGAATGGGCTCTAGAATCATAAAGTGATCTAGAATTGGTCTAGAATTATAAAGTTGTCTAGAATGGGCTCTAGAGTAATTTTAAAAAGCCATCTAGAATCATCTCTAGACTAAAGCTTCAGAAAAATAAAGCGACATAAAACTGCTCTAGAATGGGCTCAAGAATCAGCTCTAAAAAGCATAAAGCGACCTAGAAGCCAATCTAGAATCATAATGCATTCAAGAACCCATTCTAGAATGGGGTCTAGAATTATCTCTAGAAAATGAGTGCTAGAATCATAAAGCAGTCTAGAACTTGCTCTAGAATAATAAAAAGTGGTAAAAAAATTTTCCACTCCAGAATTTAGAAAATAATGCTCTAGAACCCACTCTAGAATTAGGTGGAGGTCCTAGAACCTGTTCTAGAACGGGCTTGAGAATTGTAGCACAAGCTAGAGTCTGTTCTAGAATGGGCTGGAGCCTGCTCTAGAACCAGCTCTAGAATCACAAGGTTATCTAGAATCTGCTCTAGAAAGGGCTCTCTAATAATTAAGTGGCATGGGATCTGCCCTAGAGTCAACTCTAGAATGGCCTCTAGAATGCTATAGAAGCATAAAGATTCCTAGAATCTGCTGTAGAACGGGGTCTAGAATCAGCTCCAGAATAACAGTGATCTAAAATTGGCTCTAGAATTGTAACATGTTCTAGAATGGGCCATTATTATAGACCATAATCTAGAATGAGTTTGTTTTATCTCAAAATTTATTTTCTTTTGTAACATCTGACTCATTCTGCTAATCTCCTAATATTCCTGGGTTGGAGTTAATTAATTTAGTTTATATTGCCACCCAGATTGCATTACTGTTTCCCTGTTATTTTATATATATGCTTCTGTAAACACAATGAAAATACATTAGTCATATTGTAACTTGATAGGTTTCATTTTGTGAGCTTATGTTTTTTTTTTTTTCAAATAAGTGGCAGGCGACTGAAAGGGGTTTTTTTGCGATAATTTGTTTCCAACATAGAACGGTATAGATTTGCTTTTGGCAGTCAAAACATCAGTTAACAAATACCCTTCCTATAACATTCCATTCACTTCACATAAGGAAATTTGGTTTGCAGGAAGATGACAAAATTGCTGTTGTTAATCATTTGGGTTTCTACTATGTTTGGAAAAATGTTAATGACTTCAGTCTATCAGGACCACCTGTTAAGATTACAGGTTTTACTAGTTTTTTTAATTGTCCTGGGTCAAACCACGATGTTGATATATTTTGTGATTTTTGGATTTAACTGCTGCGGACAGTAGCAAATTTTTATTCTGGTCCTGCAGTCAGGATAAAAGACTAAAATTGGCTTTTATATTTAGCTCCTCTTCTTTGCTAAATTTTGTTTGGAATGTTTATCCCTAATAGTAGCTATATAAAAACATACATATAAGCCTGTGTATGTGCATTCTGCTCAGGTGGTTTGCGTATATTGTAATCATAGACACAAAAGACACTGAAGGTGAAAGCTGGGAAGACTCAAAATCACAATGCAGCAGTTCTGTCCATTTATTGTTTTTCTTCCTTCTACAACTCTGCCTTATCAATTCCTTTCAAAATCCTTCCTGCACAATCTCACCTGCTCTGTCTTTTCAGTTTTCTGTCCCCTAAGCTGTGGTTTTATCTTCTTTTTTTTTTTTTTTTTCCCCACTTCCTGAAGATACAGAGAAGAGGAAAAAAACCAAACACCCCAACACTCACAGAGCGTGTAGTGTGAGGATCAATCACATTTTTGATGGAGGGTTTTGTGATTCATAACCTTTACTGTGAGAATCAACTGAAATACATTTTTACAATTGTTTTTGAAGTCAGTATATTATAATTCCTGTTCATTTCCTGATTATCCTGGTGAAATGTGGGGAGGAAAAAAAAGGGGGGAGTTGCTGCGAAGTTGTGACTTGTGATTAAAAAAAAATAAAAATCTCTAAGTTGTATGGCAAGACGCCTTATGTGAGGTATGGTGAGAAAATACTATAGTTAGATTATGTTGCACTTCTGGAGTGGTGGTTTTGACTTGTGCTGTACCTGAAGACTTCAGCCAAGTTGTTCATGATCATAGTATGTGTAGACTAGCCACAAGAGAAAATTGTCCAGTGTTCAGTGTCCCTGAGGAAGCATAGCTTTCTGAGGAATAGCTTGCATCATTTCCAAACAAAGTAAGGGTTGTTGGTGAAGGGGATCAGTGTCATCTGCAAACAGTAAAAAAAAAAAAAAAAAAGAAGTTGAGCACTCATTTGATGGCTCTTAGTAATAGAGTTTGCTGCATTGTGAAAATCCTTGACAACTTTTCAGGGATTTTCTGAGCAGTAAAAAATTTTTAGTTCAACAAGCTTATTTTGTTCAGTGATGGATGTTTCATTTCTAAATGGTGCAGTGTTGAGTACTTCATGCTTTTGGTATCTGTTAAATTCTGTGGTTCTGAATTAATAAATTCAAAACTGTGCCCTCCTTTTTTTTCAGTCAGACTTCAAAGTATCACTTTTCATTCTGAGCTAGAAGTGAAACAGCCAGCCACTGTCCGTTTTCAAGGGATGATTCATCTTTGTGAATAAGCCTTTAGCTGGGGCTAAGCTTTGGTGCAACTAAGTACACCATAAGTATAAATATTGCAAAGACCTTCATGTCTTAGTGATCACAGCTGACTAGGTTTGAGGTCCTGGTGCACACATTTGTGTTATCCCATTTTCTGTGCGCGTGGTCAGCTAGACTTTGTTTTATTAGCTACTTAGTATAAGAGGCTTTGTTCTGTGTTTACAAAATGAAGCCAGGCAGAGTTCTTTTAAAGAGTTGTATATCGATTTTTATCCTTTTATTTATAAAGCTGTTCTTTATGAAGGCTGAGGTTCTTGGGTACCCTCCTGGTTCTGCTTTGGAACTGTATTTTTGATGTGCTTAATAATCCATGTACAAAAAAGAGAAGCTCAATGGGTTTTTGGCTTTTATTTAGTACGCAGCATGTGTTCTTAAATATTGTTACTCAGAGATGTATGCATGCTTCTCAATAAGCAATTTTCTTCCCTCGTTTATCTTTAGTACTATTCCTCAGTACTTGGCCTTTTGCAGAAACTGAGCTGGTTTGGGGTGAGTGAACATGTCTGCGTGTGCATGTACAGAGGTGTTGTGGTTTGAACCGAGCTAGCAGCAACCGCCACGCAGCCACTTGCTCACCCTCCCTACTCCCAGGGATAGGGGAGAGAATTAAAGGAGTAAAGGGAAAAGAGACTTGTGGGTTGAGATAAAAACAATTTAATAATTAAACTACAATAAAATTGAAAATAATAATGAAATAACAATAATAGTCATATATGCAAATATACAAATGAGTGGTATACAGTGCAACTGCTCACCACTGAACGACTAAGGCTCAGCCTGTTCCCAGCTAGTGATCCCAGAGCAGAGAGAGTCCTGAAACTGCAATCCCAGAAAACAGATAAGAGCCTGAGTGTCCAAGAGAGTGAGGGAGAGGACCCAGAGAGAGTGTGAACTTCCAGACAGACCCTCATTTATGTACTGGGCGTGACGTACATGATATGGAATGTATCGTGAGCCAATTGGGATCTCAATCCTAAACCTGAAGTTGAATCCTAAGCCAGTAATTGTGTGCTATGGACGCTTCCAGCCTCTCCTGCCCCTGCAGACACTGGCACAGCAGAGAAGCTGAGAAGTCCTTGACTGTCCTGGCAACAACTATAAACATCAGTATGTTGTCAGCCTTCTCCTCAGCACAAATCCAAACACAGCCTCACACCAGCTACTGTGAAGAAAGTTAATTCTGTCCCCGCCAAAACCAGGACAAGAGGGAAGGGGCTGAGGTTTGTATCTGAACCTAGCATATTGCTCTGTAATTCATCAGCTGGGTTTTCAGCCTTGGAATGACAGAAACAGTGCTCTGTAGGTCAGCTGAAACACTATAGCACATTCTCCCTCTGCTGTATCCTGTTGGTTTATGACTTCTTAGGGTCAGAGGGAGCTGGGGTTAATTCAGCAAAAGAATCCTCTCAATGCGATATAAATTCTTTGGCTTGTTCATAAATTGTAAAAGAAATTCTATGGACTGCTCCTTGGACTTGAAAACTGGGGGTCAGGAGGTTAATTACTACCCTAAAATTTCAGGCGACTTTCAGTGTTAAGAGCTACAGGCTGCGGTTTGTGCAGCTTTGCAGTTGCCTTATGTATAAGTATTTAAATCTGTTAATTGCTGTCTCGTGTGTGTGTTTGTGAGTATATACATTTGTGTGTGCCTATGTAATATATGTATACACACATTTTGTCTGTCTGATAGTTATACTGTTGTTTTCCTAATTAGTTGTATTCTAATCCCTTCCATCTTTGGAATGTAGCACATCAGGTTGTGGAGTAATGAAAGTTGTTGTGGGGCAGTTTATGTTTGCAGGTTAATTTATTTTTGAGTTAGGAGAATTGAGTGTTTTAACTGCAATTTTGTCCTTTCTATGCTGTCTTTTGCCTACTCTGTTACGTAGAGACTGGTGAGGGACAACTGATGACCATACGTGTCTTCCAGAAAATGCCTATACGTGCAACTATAAGTTAAAACGTAACCTTATTTTGCTTTTTTCATCACGTTTAGTCAAAGTCCTGATAAAAAGCCAGTAAGATAGCTATGACTTTACATCTGTCCTAGATGTTTTCTGGAAAGACTGATGTTTCTGTTCTATGCTATTTAAAGGCCATGTCTTAATGTGGCATTTGTATGTGTTATATTCGCTGGTATGTGGAAAAAGCAGCTTTATTTTGTAAGCATGAATTGAGAAGGTTCTTTGTAAATTTGCTTTCATATACGTAAGTAAAGGATAATACCAAGAGATTACATTAAAACAGCAAAAAGCATTCAGACCATGGACTTGCATATTCTTGGTGTCAACACAGTTAAGCTTACCTTTTTTAATTTCCATTTTCGTAATTAAAGACTGTTTTATAACCTTGTGGAAACACTTCATCAGTATTTGTCCCCTATAACTTTGGGTGCTGATTGCCTTCTTGGGATGTCTGTTATCCTCTGCATTGAGAGAGTGATGTTATGGGTCTGAGTTTGCCATTGTAGTCACATTTCTGTAATTTGATTAACTAGGCATTTGAGCATATTGAAGATCGTATTTAAGGTTCAACTGTATCAAAATCTAGGTCCAAACTTTGCACTTTCATGTGAAAATTCCTGAGTAACCAAACGAAATATTAATTGTGGAGTTACAATAAAAATTCTTGGTTATTAATAGTAGTTCAAACATCTGTGAACATAAAAGACTTTGAAGTAGTTGAAGGAAGTAAGAAGTTGAAGTACTATATAACTGTTGTTTATTACTATGTAAAATACATCTCCAAAGTTTTGATAGCTAAACAGGCAACTGTTTGTTCATGTGCATAAGAAATAATGTACAGCAATGAAATAATGTTCTAGCAAATCTTATGGCAAATTAACTTATAAATAATTTATATTTTCTTACATTAAAAAAAAAGGTAAAAGGAAATCTTGAAGGAACTTCCTGTCATATAACAATGAAGTATGTGGAAAAAAATGTATCTGTATCTAGTCAGTGAACAGCTTGCAGATGTCTACAGATAGGTTGCTTCTATTCAATAACTTATAAATGATCTCTCTTTTATCTACTGAATTTAAAAAGGAGCTTGCAGAAGGCCTCAAAGGTAAGGATTCTGCATTTCTGAACCTTTCAGTTTATACATCATTGTCCTATTTATCTTCAGACAACAGTTAAATCTTTAAAAGTACCTGTAAAATTTCATGCAGCTGTCAGCTCCTTATTCTCTGCTTCCATGAATGAAGAAATGTTCTTGTAAGGGATAGATTATTTGAATGCTAGTGACGTCTTTAGATCAAATGAATTGCCATTTGATTAATGTGTATACTTTAAACGATTTGGTTGACCATTGAGTTCACTGTAGTCACAGATGTTAATCTTTGTTCAATAATTGCTTTTCTGTCATTTTCTAATGTAAGTTTTGTTGAAATCACTGGGTTCCTTGAGTTCCTATTTAACTTAATTTTAATTCCTTATAAAGTTCTTTTCATGTGGGAGAAATTTAGTTCTGTGTATCTTAGGTTTCTTTGTCTGTGTGTGCATATTAGTATAATACATGAATGAATTCTGTACAGTTAAGAACACAAAATTCCCTTTTCGTTTGATGGGAACGCCATGTACAGAACAACAGCAGCTGAGGATAACTGTGTAAAGCCTGTCAAGTGCTTTGTATGAGCAGATAATGTTCTAAAGCCTATGTCACAGATGATGATAATTTTGTTGTATTTGTTAACCTTTTCCCCATCCTTCCTTGCTATTGAGTGCTGTCATCACCCCAGATTGTCTCTGACTAAAAGAAGCCCTGTTGCAATTCCCATTCTGGGCTGCCCTGTTGATCACCTGGTATGGAGTGTTGCATGTGTGATGCAGATGGCCCCTGGCCTCCGAATTCCTCCCCAGATGAAATGCCTTCTTTCCACCACAGTTGGGTGATGGTGGAGTCTCCAGGTATAAAAAAACCCTTGATATAATTTCAGTGTATGATTCAAATTCTTCGTTCCTTAATAAGTTTAATTCCGATAAAGATTGAAAAGCCAGAGAGTTCATATGTGAAGGTTAACATACACACCTGAGAATTGCATACAAGTGACCAAGCAAGCTGCATGGGAATGGGATGGTAAATATGACTCCAAATTTAACCGAATGAAATAGAAGTAATGCCCGTATATGGTTTGAAAGAGATCTTTGAGGCTGCTTCCAAGACTGAATGTAGTAGTTCATCAAATGCTTACTTTTGCGTGCTGTTGACTATTTTCTCTGCACCTCTGTTTCTTTTTTGTTTTGCTGGTCTCTTCAGATTAGGACTATTTCCCTGTTGCATGTTTCATTTGTCTCATTTGATGGGAATATATTTGTCACCTATAAAATACATATTTGGTTGATCTTACTTGAGGTTGTTTCAAAGTAATCGCTAACATTGGTGTTTGTATCAGGTTTCCGCCTGATTTCATAACTAGCTTTTTTGTGGCTAAATTGACTGCAGGGAATGCAAAATACAATGTGAAAATAGCAACACATATGATTAATTTGAATTGCCATGTCTCAATGCCTTTTAGCTTTAGCCTCTGAAATCTTGAAGAACTGATTTGTATTTGTTTTCTTTTTTCTTAATTGTTTGAGTTTGGGAAGTCTGGGTGCTAAACTCACTGTTCATACTGCCTTACAGCACCTTTGATTGCAAATGGCAGATAGGAAACTGTCTTAACTTGAACTGGAATGGAAGAATCTAGTGTTTAAATTTAACTTTTTATGCCACATTAAGGTCTAGTAGGTATTGTGATCTCAAGCTAGAGTTGTACACACTTAAGGAAAAAAAAAAGTCAATTCTGTCATGACATGTTTTCAGATCAAAATCCCATATGGTTTTCAATCCTGGAATTATTTTTCGTAATCCATGTATTAGGGTTGAATTTATTTTTGTTATGTTAAAAGCTTTGTTTTTATTCATACAAAATCTGGAAGTAGAATGTCTAGACTTTGAATTATATTAAATCCACTGCAGTTTATCCAAGGATTATTTATTTGGTGTTATTTGTACAGAAGTGCCATTAGCGTGTTGAGCAGTTTGTTCCTGGACAGCAGGGACATGACAGTCAGCTGTAACTCGAGGGTAAACATTATGTCTGCCTGTCCTGGATGTTTTGCTATTTTAATTATAGCAGTTGTTAGTTATTGTTGCATTCACAACATTACTTCTGGGCATGACTGGACAAGCTGTCAAATTAAGATGTATTTAATATACCTACTGGGTTTTGGTACTGTACTAAAGTAGAAACCCTGGTGAAATGTTTTAGTGAAAAGTGCAGATAATAGTCTCAGTTGTGGTTTAATGGCAGAGTTGCAAACAGTAACATAGAAGGCCAGACCTTTTTTTCAGTTATTTTCCAAATGTGAAGTGTTGGGATTAAGGCTTAGTAGTGTATTTGGAAGTGAAAAGAGGTTTTTTTTCCTCTATGTTATTCATATTTTCTTAAATCAAGTGAAAAAAACCCAAAACCTCAAACAATCACCCTCACTTTGTAAAATAAGAACTGACCCTACTATGACTGCAATAAAAAGGCATTCTATTCAAAAAGCAGAGCACTGATTTACTTCAGTATAATATCTCTGGTAAGGAGTTATTATTACCTCTGAATATGAAGATATTTCTATATTTAGTATATATGTATATATAAAATACCTATGCTTATATAAAAATAGAGTGCAAATGGCATACTTGTTAATCAGCATCGACAACTTTAAACACGGTATCTCATAAGCGTGCTTCTAGCAGTAAATACAAGAAAAAATGTGAATTTGCCATAGGAGAAATAGCTTGCTTTCATTTTGATGCTAACACCTTTTTGTGAGGGTGAGAAAAATAGATACATGACTTGAGCAGATATCAAAGAATGCAGCACTATTCCATTTGCTTGTCTGAGTCATTCTTACTTTTAATCTCCACAAATTGTAACAGGTCAACTCGTTTTCTGATCAGAGACATGACAATTAGTGACAATTACAAACTTCGTCGAAGCACAAAAACCTCTTATTTGTGGAAACTTGCAATAGTTCTGTATGAAACATTGCGCTTCATGTGTGAGAGGAGTATGTTTAGCGTTCATGATTTCAAATCTGTCAGTTTTCTGTCTGTTGTCTTCTTACGCTGTTTGCATGTTGCAGTGTTAGACAAAGGAACTGCTGCTCCTGTTTGTTTTACAGGACTTAGTTGGATAAGACTTCCCTTGGGGAATGGCCGCTTCGTCAGTAATCTCATTGACGAATCTGTTATTGGGGTCATTCTTACTAGGAACTGACTGGTAATGTGAATACTGTTTGCCTAATCCAGCTCTGAAGTAGGAGGGAAGTTAATTTTTACCAGAGATAGAGAAGCTAATAAGTAGGATTGTAATAATCTTGCCAAAATGTGCTGTCCATAAGTTTAGACATGCAATCTGAATTAGTTGCCCTGGCTCCTGATACAGTAACTAGAGAAAAAGATGGATTGACTGAGGACAGCTCATTCCGTTGTCAGACAGCAAAGTTAGGCTCTTTCCAGAGAGCAATTCATCCTAACTTTCTTTTATCCTTAATTTCACTGGGATTCAGAACAACTAGTTAACACTAGACATCGTATTTTCACATAGCTGATGTCAAATGAGGGGACTCTTACTCTTGTTCACAGATCAAATAATGCTAAAATACAGCATTTTTTTTTTATTTTAAAAAAATTATAAATATCCATATACGTCATACAGGGGCACAAACCAGTCTTTGAACTGGTTACAGAGAAACTAAGAAATTTATTTTAAGAAACTTGGCTGTTGCAAGCACACATTTGTTTTAAGTGGCCCACAGTTAATCTTGTAAAATCCTAAAACTCTTTGAGGTACAAGATAAATTACACATTTAAAAGATGTGTATACGCAAGGGCAACAGTGTCGTACGTCAGTGGAAGGGTATACAGGTGACAAAGATTAGATGAAAGAAAATAACAAAAAGTAAGAGCAGCAGTAAAATTACTTGGTGTCATCTTTTAAGTTGTTTTACTGACAATTATTAATGATACAAGTGCATGAGAAGTTGTTTATATAATTTAGAAAAATAGGATGTCACCAAGCATTAATGTCAAGTCAGAGCTCGCACTCTGTGTTACATAGTAAACTTGATTTTTGGAACAGGAAAGATTTTTGAAAGTTTACAGTACATAACAGCTGCTCACAGCCAGTTTTTTTCAGGTGTAACATGTTGGTATGAAGTCATACTGTAACCCCTGACTGGCATCTGCTGAGAGCTCCTAAGGCCTTACTCACCAAGCACCATGGTCTCCATGGTTACTTTGTGAAGGACACTATTAATTCATTTCAGACAAACTCAAAACCATCCTTTGAAAACAAAAGTCTTTCTCTTTAAAGAGACTTAGGGATGGGGGGAGAGAGGGAGGAAGGGTACAACTCTTACCTGTCAGCACTCATCTGCTTACAAACTGCTGAAAGCCTTAACTTCTACTTTCAAAAGCCCTAAATCATAAAAATGTCAGCTGAATTAATTAAATATTTGAGTACTGACAACTGCGGGAGTGTTTGAATTTTGGAGGCGTGGATTAAAGACATTGATGGTCATGAGAGAGAGTATCATATTTCGAACTGCTCAGTGAAAACTCAGCTATAGCACAGTGGTTGTTATCATCCTGAAAAGAAAAGTGAAATTCACACAATTGTGCTTTCTGACAGATGGCAGAGTACAAGAGGGAAAAAATCTTTGTGTTTCACAAGTACACAGTTTTTTGCTGCTGTCGTTGTCAGAGTTGCCTTAACAGTAATAAAAGACAGAAAAGAACAGAATATTTGATCTACTAAAGAGGGTTTTTCTTATGTCCTTAAATAATATTCTAATCTCAGCTGCCGTCCAATCTTTGCACACCCAGTGACTCTGGAGATTCAGTGTACAACAGTGACTCTCAGTTGCTCAGCTGTACTGTATTCACAGTCAGCCCCTTGAAGAGCTGTTCCTGTAAGCTGTCTCTATTACATACTTTTTGTGATCCTTTAACATCTTGTTTGCAAGAAAGAAAACATCCAGTATCTTCCCTATGGGAAATCGTGGAGGAACACCTCATGCGGAGATAAGATGAGAAGAGGGATGAGGCTTCCTTTCTTCAAGTCAAGATGAAGATCCCTGTTATTAGGGACTGTGGAGCTTTAAGTACTTATCTCTGTTACTGCCACTCTCTCACACCCTGATCTTTGGCATATCAGTGAATATGTCTGATTTTTTTATTTTTTTTTTTTTACTGTAGTTAGTCTTACCTGTTTTCCAGGATTGAGTAGGAGTGCTGAGAAGTGTTTGACATCTGGACTACGTTGAATCTCTCTATACATGCCAAAAGTCTTTCATGAGTGGGAATCTGTGCATTGACTTAGTGGAATAGGCTTTGCTTAACTTGTGTTTTCAAATAAAGGTTTGTTACACTTTCAGCGTTAATGATTGTATAGAACATTCTTAGTTATTAATAGGAGAATTGTTTTATATCTTAATTTGTAGAACTGTGGTTTTGTGCTAGAAACAGCCTGATAATTGCTTTTAAGGTGTTGTGTACAGGAAGAGGAGGCAAGCGACTCAGATTCCAGTGCATTGCCTAAAGAGTTAAACATTGAAATGCCCTTGGGGAATTATAAAGCTTTATCACTTCTTCCAAATTATGGAGCTAGCTTAGAAACTCTTCAGTCTTTGATTCTGAATAGCTCAGTATCCACATTACACTAATGTGAGTTTGGGAGAATCAATGCTAAATGACACCAGTTTAATGGAGCATTAAGCTAAATACGTTTAAGATACAGGATGCTGCAAGGGAGATGTTAAGATCCTTCTGCTTCCATTTCAGTCATAAATTGTGACACAAAAATTGCAGAAACTTTTGATTAACTAGCTTCTAACACAGTTACTTCAGACACAGCATTAAAATAGATTTTATATTTCGTTGGTATTCTGACACCCAGAGGGTTCTAATAATGACCAGATGTGAAACAGAAGAAATACCTGGGAGCAGTTAATGTCTGACCATAAAAGTGGCCATGTGTAAGTCACTGTACAGTGTGGTTTGAGCAAGGGCAGTAGGTGTTTTATTCTTTTTCTTTTCTTTCTTTTTTCTTCTGAAGGCTCTCTGTATTTATTCATGTATTACTAGAACAAAACCAAGTAGCGAAGACTAATATTTTGATCCAGCCCTGCATCCTGCTCAGGTGGACCTTTATTTGTAATTTTCCTAATGCTTAGATGTCTTTTTGTTTGAACTGAGTGTGAGGCTAAAGCTGGAAAAAAGTAACTTGATTTGACAAATAACTGTGCTGCAAGGCCCTCTATATTGAAGCCATAGTTACAGATTCTGATGCTTTTCTTGTTTTCAGGTGAGCGTCCTTACCAGTGTCCTTACTGTGACAAGGCTTTTAGCAAGAATGATGGATTGAAGATGCATATTCGCACCCACACAAGGGTAAGTGTAGCTTAGTTTTTATGTTTACCTGAGAATTGTCAATGACTCCTATGTGGTGAAAAGTAAATAATTACTGTTTATGTAAAAGTTAGCCTATACCAACCAAAATACTTTATATGTATCAAGATAAGAGGCAAATATTTAAGTCATTAGCTGTTAAATTCTAATTATGTCTCCCTTACTGACCTTCTATTTCTTCCGTGTTCAATTTCTTCTATGTTGAAACAGTAACAGTACTAACTTCTTCCTGTAACCTGTGTTATTTATAGTTATTTTTTATTGTTTATTGAGTAAGCAATTCTATAAAGGCTTCACTGTTCTTGAAACTTCAATATCCCATGCTTTTGTTCTTACTGTCTCCTTAAAATCCAGTCACTGTGAGCTTTTGTAGAGGCTGTACTTCACTAACTCATGGCAAATATTAAGCTACAGAACAACTTTATTTAATTTTTATTTAACTGAAGGCAAAATAAAAGGCAAATTGCAGATGTCTCCAGGATTATTTTTGAACCTTGACTCTCAGCACAAAGGTTCCCTGTTTTAGGGTCAAGTCTTGTCGTGTATGTACATTTATTAGAGGACAAAGGAGACGTGTTGGCCCCACTCAACCAGCAAAGAGATGGAGAGCTGTCTTCAAACGGCTGTATGTGAATTCCCTTGGTAAAGGGAGATCTGCAGGTGAAGTTAACCTGACCTAGCATTCTGTATGCTATCTGCCTCTGGCCTCCCCATCCATCATAAGAAAACAACCAAAAATTAGAAGTAAATTGTAGCTTTTATTAGTAATCCCTTGGGAGCTGTGACTGCTTACAGAAGTCAAGGCAGCCTTGAGGCCAAACCAAGAAAGTTCTTTATCTACTAGGAAGTAGAGAGGGTGATAGTGAAGTTAGCAGTCTCCATATGCAAATCTGCACACAGACTAGCTTTCTAAATGATCAAATAGGATAGGATCAAAGCTGTTTGTTTAATTTTCTTGAGGGTATTAACTGGAGGTCCCAGATGAAGGTTTAGCTCATGTACCCCAAACTTCAGTTTAGAAGTTATCAGTAGTTCGTGCAATTAAACTGGTGTTTAATTGGGAGCAGGCTGATCCCCTGTTGTTAGCTGTTTCTACTTCTTTCCAGCTGTTAAATCACTTTAAGAAGTGCTATAAAGTCTTTCTGTTATTACTGTCCCATATTACTGGTGTTTCACCAGGAGACATTTCATTACCATATATGTTCTACATGGCTGTGAGTAGGAGGAGTGGTAAACAAGACGAGCTCTGTAATAATGTCAAGTTTAATTTTTTCCTGATTTGTCATACAGTTTGAGTAGAAACAACAAAACCCCCAGCCTCTGTAGAAAAAAAAATAAAAAGAGAGAGAAAAAAGAATAAGAAGAGCCCTTTAGAGCCTGTAATGACTTATCTCCATTGACTATAGTGATTTACAGCAGATGATGATTTATTACAAAACGGATGCTCGTGATTGAGGTTAGAGAACTTTACAAACATTGTCTTCATTGCTTAAAAGCTGTAAATTAACTGATAGCAGTTATTTACAGCACGATTGCATATCCTACAGTCTTAGAAAATGCAGTACTTCACTGGATGAAAGTTGTGCATTTTTTCTCAATAATTGTATATTTTCTTGATGGTTGAATACACCAGTCTTGATTACCCACACAGTGCATATAATAAAGCACTCAGATATAGTATGTTAACAATTAAGAAAAAAAAACCCTCTCATTTCAAAGTGGAGATTTTTAATTGCACTGAATGGAAAACTTAAAAGTTGCTCTCTAGCTGAGTGTAATTTTTTGGGATGTTTCTTGCTCTTAGCTATGTTCTGAAACATAATTATGCACCTTAGTATGGAATTTTCTATTTTATTGTTGTTTGGCTGCTTGCTACTACCTATTTTATGTAATTTGTTGCTTACGTATATTGCCATCCGTCGTCATATTTTGCCCATGTTATATATAAGGAAAAAATTTCAGTCTTTGAGATTTGCAGGGTGGCTCCAAAATGCTTCTATAAAATTGGATTGAAAGACAAATTGAGGACTTTACATTAATGTAAGAATAGGATAAAAAAGAAAATAATTTAACTACTGCTTATGAATGACAGAAGAACAATTCAACCCGTGTTTGTTATTTGGCTAATAGGAAAGGGAAGAGTTAGGAAGATAGATTTTGCAGAGCTGAGATTCCTTTTTAATATGTGTAGATGTTGTAATTAGACAGACTTTTTATTGCACTAAGAACATAATTGCATATCAGAAAATGTGGTGTTGTACCTTGTCGTCAAAGTATCACTCCTACAGAAAGAAAGAGATACTCTTGTGTTTGTCAATGTTTATTTCTGTCAGTTCTAAGAACAAGAAAACTGGGAAGTCAGACTTGAAATTTCTCTCTTCAGGCATTTGGTGTGTTGACTTTTCAAGACAAAAGATTGTAAGGATTTTGTCTATTCCTTTTCTTCCCCTTTCCTACACATACATTTTATTTTTAAATTTTTTCTTGCATGCTTGCTGCAAAATAATTATTCAAAGAATAAATAACAAGGTGTGTAAATCCAGAAGGTATTTTGGTATTAGCTAAGCCTAGCAATGTGGAAATAAACATAGTCATCGCACACTTTTTCAAAGGCTGTTCTTATAAATATCTTGAAAAAAGAGTCTGGTCTTTTGGCTAGAAAAATTGTGGAGTAACTTGAAAATAATAATATGACATTCAACAAGGAAAAATGTCATTGCAGAGATTAAATCTAGATATATTTTACCAGTGGGATTAAATGCCAAACCTGATCCTGTGGATCATTTGAAGGCTGCTGGAAAAATCATTGTAGAAAGTTGATTAAGGTCTGGCAGCTGCTAAACTGAGTACAACCTGGGTGGCCACAGGTGTCAGCTCAAACTCTGGAGTAAGCACAGAAAGTAAGCCAAAACCCCTACTGACAACATAAGGAGAAGAAATACCAACCACCTAATATTAAAATGTCACCCAAGTACTGATTTGTTTCTATAAAAGTAGATGTGTTTGGCTGATGATATTTTTTTTGTTAAGAAGAAATATAACAGCCTAAGAAAACATAAATGAGGAACTCACTGACATTCTCAATGAAATGAATTTACAGACCGTATCAGCTCTGAGGAAATACATGCATACTTCCAACCTTCACAGTACAGTAAACTTCAGCTTTCCTAAGGCTTTTATTCAGTGCCTGATGTAGTATTACAGAGTTTGAGCATAAACATATTGAGAAATTTTTGTATCTTACTGCAATATAATTGTTAATATTTGGAAATGTGAATTAATAGGTGCCCAGAGTTATTGTTATGTCAAATTGATGTTTTCATTACTTCTGAAAATGGTAGTTCTGTTACAGTTTGTGTCATTTAAATACATGGCAGTGATGGAAAACAGAAAGAGTAGAAACCATTTGCAAATGCTTTTTCATCACTTGGTTTGAATAGTTCATATTTATACTTTGAGGGTGTAAGAAATGCATGAAAGTTTTATATCTTGTTTAAAAATCTGATTTCTGGTGGTTGGAAGGCTGCTGGCTGTTGTGCTTAGATTGTACATTTTTGAGTTAATATTTAAAAATTAGAGAATTTACAACGTATTATTAGGTATGTTTCTTTGTTTCATGCATAGGTACCTGCTCTTTAAAAATCCATTAATATTTAAGTATGTTTTTAAAAAGCACCTAATGTTCAGAGATTATACTGTAAGAAATAGAACAGATTAAGTGATAAGCATATTTTTGTAACTCTGCAACTAACTTTACTCGTCCATACTTGAAATACTTATCCAGTATATGTATGTGCATATGTGTGCATACATATATATATATATATATATGTTGCATGGAATTGGTCAATGGATTGCAGTTCATGTTAAGTAGCTTCTGGACACTTAAGCTATCAGTACTCACAATACTGTTCAGGAAGCTTTGTCTCCTAATATTTCTTGATCATTTGAAGCTAGGCAGCTTGGATACTGATAGCAGTGTAGCCTCAAAATGGCAAGGACTGGTGTGGTCTAGTGGCCTGAGTATCAGGTATGTTTTGAAGTCAACTCTTGAACTCCTTAATCTCACGGTTAGGTTGTTATTGCTGGCTAAGTGTTAATATGTGTGAGAGTTTAGCCAATTTGCGTTAATTTCAGGTTTTGTTTATGAATTCCATGGTTTTAGGTATAAATCACAAGTATGGAAGCTAGATGGCCTCCTGTCAAAGTCTTCTCTTCAAGTCAGTGTTTCAGCTTGCTGGTGGGACAGTACAAGAAGCAAACTGTCCTCATGCTGGTCCTGAGTTAAACAGTCTTTCCAAGGCACTCATTTGGAACTTTACACAACCCCCTCTATTCTTTTTTTTAACCCAGAACAATATTAAAATAAAATAGTTAAAAAAAAAAAACAAAAAGCAAAACAAAAAACAAACCCCAAACAAAACAAGAACAATATTGACAATTCTGTCATAATTTCCCTTCTTCTGTATTTCCCTGGAAATATTTGGACTTAAGAACGTTTTAAAAAAGGTCATATGTTCTAGAAACAGCATACCATGCTATTGACAGAAAAAATATTACATTGGTTACTAAATGTAGTCTTCTATGCACATGACAGTGTATAATGAAATAATATGAGGTGTTGATTGAATTTTGAATTTTTTTCAATATTAAATTTTCTCTATATTTCCCTGTTGGTGAGACATGAGTGACTTCCCACACATCTGTCTGAGGATGATGACTTTGCCAGTGCTGTGGTTTCCTTGCCTGTCGAATCTGTGTTTGTATACAGAATATAGAAGGTTTGAATCCCACTGCACCTATATTTTCACACTCTCTTTTTTTATGTAGTGTTGACTGACAATCTTCTTTTCCTGTTAGAGTGAAAATATATTTTTTTTATGTATTGATACTGTTTTTTTTTTCCAAGAGCAGATCAACATCTGTTGAGTTTTCATCATGGCTGTTTAAATAAACCCTCCTTCGCTAAATCTTAGGGACAGAAATTACTTCATAATTTCAAAAAAACCCCTAAAGAATCAAAAACTAGAGATTGTAGGTAGCAAATAGGTGGAATGATTGTGGAAAATGGGAAGTTGTTTTTTTCAAAACAGTTTTTGTATAAACTCTGTGTTCAGGCGGTAATGCAAATACATGTAGTAGCAAATGATATTTATTAAGAGTAATACAAGTATTTTCAAATTCTCCATGTAAGGTTTAAAAGCAGATAGTGTTACTGTATCTACATCTCATGTATAGGCAATATAAGACTTTCTCTTTGGGAGGAAGGGAAAGCTCTTTGGTTTAGAACAATGAAAGCAATTAAAAACAAGAAGAAAAAAATAGGTGAACTAAAGGATTATCTATGTATTTTAAAATATTTTGCTATCAAAAGTACAAGCTGATCTTTTTCTTTATCCCTGTGTTTCCTCTCACCTAAAAAATGTCCATACCCACTGTTCACCAAGGAGTTTAGGTCGAGACTTTTTCAGGCTTATTCAGATTTCACCAAGAATTTTCATACGTGTACTAGACCTTCTTGTTAATTTTTCCAAAATACATCATATTTGTCTACAGATTTTTTTGTTACACAGATCTGTATTGTGTATGTCTTCAGAAAAGAAGAAAAAAAAACCTGTCCTGTCTCATCACCTTGTTCATGTCTGGCAATTTTCACACTCATGTCACAAGTGTAAATGTTTACATGTAAGATTATGTTTAAATGCTTACAGGTAACATAAAATCTGATATATTTTTCCTTGTTTCTCTTCTCTGAATGTTCAGTTTTCAGCATGTAGAAAATTCAGATCCACCAAGTTGATATTCACGTGAAACTTAACATGGTCAGTACATCTTATACGGGGATGCTGGTAATTCTAATGTGTGCCTAGATGCATCAACATGCCCTACAAGAAGAAATGTGCAATATGTAAAGTTTTGAAATAAGTCAGAAATAAATCTGCTGAATGCAGTAAGATATATTAAAAAAAAGAGCATAAGAGAGAAGATTAGATCCTAGATAGCTCTGGGATTTAAGTATAATCTGTATATCAATTAAAATCTGATGTTAAAAAGCACTTCTGTAGTCAAAAGTTCACTTTCTGAGTGATCTGCAATCACTGTAGTAAATTAATTTAATCAAAAAAGTGAAGGATAAGGTCTCCTGAGTGCAGGTTCAGCCCAGTTTTAACTTGCTCCTGACACCTTGGGAAGACTTACTTGAACTGTTCTTAACACTCATTTCTTTGAATCTTGAACTATGATTTGTTCGGATGTAGTAGTGTCTAGATGGTGTTTTTCTTGCTGTTGCTGATGAGCGCATGTAATAGTTATAAATTCATGTTTGAAAAGCTATTTGGAGATACTCCTACCAAAGTCATTCATGTTTTAGACGTATAATCAATTTTGCCAGGTTTACAGAAACAACCACGTGCGCTAGCGCTAAGTTAGTATACATAATATATTTATATTTCTTAAGGGAGATACAGTCAACTACAGCAGCAGTTAGCAGTTCAAACTTTCTGCGTTTAAGTATTTCCATCTGCTGTGGTTGCAGGATTCTGTGTACGCATTCTATCAATCTGTTAAAGGTGGCGTCAAATGGCCTTGAGAAATTGTGGTGTTGTGATGTCTTTCTCATGCAAAGCGCAATTTGCATAGAATCCAAGGTAGCCATTTATGATTCAGCTATCCAAAGACAGAAGAAATGTGTGTTGCAGGCACTGTTGTATTTGTCATAGTTGTTAAAATGTTGAGTTTCTTTCAGTTTTGACGTAGTGAAGTGAAAATCATCAGAGACAGGAGCGTCCAAGCCAGCATACCAGCCTTATAGTGAAGCATCTTCTAGAATGACAAGTCTCATTTGGGGTCTCCTTGGCTTTTCTTTGTTTGGAGGCAGGACGGTTTTGAATCTTGATGTACATATTTCCATTTATACCTGATGTACTTCAAAATGTAGTTTTAAATCATTGCAGTATCAGCTACATCCTGACTCTCTCACTCTCCCTACTGTCTTCATGTAATCATTTGGCTTTGCTGCCAGCGTAGCTGTGGCCTGGCAGATGCTTTTTGAACAGAGAATAGATTTATAGTTCTAGCAGTTGGTAACTCCTCTGAAGTCAGACTTATATGATCTTCCCAGTGACCTCTTGTTTTGTTGACAGTTAGCAGGTTTTCCCCTTTGCTTGACATTTTAAATTTGTCCAACTTTGTTGTAATCTCATTCTTGGTCCTTATTGTCTATTTGTGGTGGCATTAACTTTCAGACTTACTGCTGTGGTTTTTATTTTTTTTCTATACAGGTTTAGAGCAGTGGTGGTTAGGCCAAGCCACCATCATCATTTCCATGTTACAAATGTTGCCTTCTCCGAGTATTGTGCAATGGAAATTTGATATGAGGGAAAGAAGGGGAAGAGAGAAAAGAAAAAGGACAGAATGTTTTGTTTTAAAGAAATTAGTCTCTGAGAATGATGTCATCTTAAAAACTGACAAAAAAGTGTTTTTCTCTGCAGAGAAACTTAGGACCAAGTTTTGCTCTGGACAACACTACTGACTTTACTGAAATGGCCACAAATGTGAATGAAGGGCAGCTTAGCTTAGTGGAGAGAGGGGAGAAGAGAGCTGGTGTGAATTGTGGCGTCTGAAGTCACTGGAATATACACATGTAAGGGGTCTAAAATTAGATCAAAGACAGCTTCGGATGTGTTTCATGCACTACAGCTGTGAATGGGAGTACAGATGCAACAGAGATACTTAGATACACCCTTTTTTGCTGTAGACAATAGTACAAACAGCCAAACATAAACCTGCAGAAGATATTCCAGCCCAGGCTTGTGACTTCAGCTTTCCAGAGTTTATAATGGCTCTTCCTCCAAAATGGAGTCTAGGCATTATCCATTTAACTCTCAAATGAGTAAGACAGTCATAACTGAGTTAACTCTTCAGATCCCTGTAGAACAAGATGATAAAAAAGGACTGAGTACACCCGCTACAGTTTGCAATAATGAATGTTTTCATAGGTGTTTAAGATATACTCATCATGTACTTTACTTTGCACTTTCTGTGGAACAAGCTACACAGACAAAGGCTGTTTTCAGAGAACTCTAGGAAAATGTGGTTTATGTTAACCACAATGCAAAACCAATTAAGGGTGTGTTGCGGAAACCTGCTTTTCATATGGCTTATCTGTACATTTCCTTAAAAATTACAGGCGTGCTCCATGAAGTCTTTAGTCAGTCTAGCAAAATTCCCCGTGACATTAAGTTTTTGGTCTAGGTGATTTTTATTTTTTTTTTTTTAAGATCAGTTCAGATCTTTTTTTAAGTAATTTGTTATGTTTTACTTTGTACCGAAGAGTCTTGGAAATTACAAAATTAAGATAATGGTGAAAAAACACAAAGATGATAAACATGTGTAAGGAGAGTCTTGCACGGAATAGCTCATTCGTGGCTTTGCCATAGGCCAGTTTGATTATACACAGCTGGGCACTGTGTACTCAGCCCGTGTCAGTAGAAAGATTTGTCTTGCACCATACTGAAGTGTACTTTATTTATCCCATGATTTACTCATAACCAAAACTGAGATTGCTGGAGAAATACTTTTCCCTATGTACATGGCTTGTGACCTGGTTTTGGTGAGCTAGAGATTCCTGCCACTACAAGTTGCGATGTTTCTGTGCATGACACTGCCTTTTCTACCTCATGGGAAGGGTACTCCATCACAACTTGCAAAATGAAGAACCCAGTCTTCATCCCCACTGAGACCTCTGGACCTGCAAAGAGCTGTCCTAAGGAGAGACCTTGGGACTTACCCAGAACAACAGTGATTTGAGTCCACTGTGTTACTTGTACGGTTTATGCTCAGTACCTGGCAGGATTCAGCAATATGTGGAGACCCGATTGTCCCCTACATACTCAGAGTAGGAATTCAATAACCAGAGAATTTCTTCACCTTGTGGCTTCAACACCTAACCTGAGTTGTTCCTCCTCACTTTTCCGTGGATCCCACATTATCTGCCAAAAGACCATTAAGATTATTGCCTATTATTTGTTAATTCATGGACTTAGCATTTGTATTGCCTATTGAGTTTCAGTCTTTGTTTTAGATTTAATTTAGTAAAATATGTGTACTTTGTTGCCTAAAATACCCATCTTTAGAACTTAATGCACTACAGAATTAGGGACCACAGAAAAATGTAGAATGAGAGTGAAATACGTATAATTGTTTGATTCAGAATAAAGTTCCCCTGTAGCATCAAAATTTTAGGGAGGCAATGTGCAGTGCCATAATACTAACTTTTACGTTTAATTAATTTGTTAAAATGTTGTTTTCCATGCAGTTCTTTTTTAGCTTTACTGGAATAAAGGAGAAATTGCACCTTATATTTAAGTTTCTATATTTATGAAGAACTTCAAAGAAGAAAGTCTTTGTATAATTGGTTTTCCGTACATATCTCTAATTATTTATTTGAGGTCAGTGAGCTTGCAACTTTTATAATATCATGTGTTACAGTAGCTGCTAACCAATAGTTCTAATAAAAATACAGATGTCTTTGTTGCCATCTGCACTTCTTTTGAGATTCTGCAATGAATATGTGATTAACCTTCTGTCACCACTTTTCAAAATAAGTTTTTTCTTTACCACAAGCTTTCCTTGGACCCCCACTTCCTCCCCTCACCTCTTCTCCTGCTTGGAAACATGCTAACAAACCTGAGGTTTTTATAGCCATCTTACTTGTCTTTATGCTTTAAGCTTTTGTGAAGGATAAAGTACATTGGAACTTTATGTTTTTGTACATTTCACATTACAAAACACAGACTCCTGAAATGGCTAGGTTGGAAAGACTGGAACAGATAATTAATTCATAAGTGGGTGTTGAAGTGGAAACTGTCAGGCCACAGTTTTCCCAGCTTTCACTTAATCATTTGAAAGTCATTTTCTGTTGTTTTCACTGACTGTAATCCCTTAGAGAGAATATAAAACTTGCACCATCCAGCATGGAATTCCACTCCTTTAATGACTTGGAATTCCACTTTAATGACTTGGGCTCTGTGTTGACTCACTTTCACTCACTTTCACTTGCTCTTGTCATTTCATACAGGAAAAGCCGTACCAATGTTCTGAGTGTAACAAGGCTTTCAGTCAAAAGCGGGGCCTAGATGAGCACATGAGAACCCACACCGGAGAGAAGCCGTTTCAGTGTGATGTGAGTTGATCTATCCCTTTGTCTTCTTGACTTCAGTGCAGCAGCAGGACTTAACTGCAGTGAGAATATGGCCTTGCGTCTCTTGGCTGTGGCATAAAGTTACGCTTCATGTGGTCTTTGATTGCCTAGGTAATGGAAGACCATTCAGGGAACGTTATGTACCCTCTTCGGTTGCCAAGAGTGTTGCACACCCTTTTATTTTATGGTTTTGTATCCCTTAAGTGTTATTTTCACCATTCTTAATGCAATTTGGATGTTACAAGTTACAAATTCATACTGGTTGAGTTCCCATATAATTGTAGGACAGGTTAATAGTTGGAGATTAGCTTATGCAGGAAAAGGTATTTAATCCATTACATGGAATCTGAATGCTTTGATGTTACTGAATAACACAAATACGAATTCAGAATTTCTGATTTCTGTTCAGTGAAATCTTGTCTGATATTTTCAACATCTGCTCATAGGTGGCATTTTTTTTAATTGTTCAGTGCAGAAATTGGAGATGCTGTGTATGCTTGCAGCATTGAAATGCATCGTGTCATATTACATTCATAGATCACTGTCAAGTACCTTTCGTTCAGCATACCCCATCCTGTATACAGCATATCTCATAGCTTTTAGAAGGTATGTGGGGAGGCTGACTGTTTAGAAACCATTGGAAAATAATGTCTTTCAGAATTGTCAAATGCCGTAACTTTAAGCTTTTGCTCAAGGGTTTGGAGAAGAGCATCACAATAGGGTATAGAATTAGTATAGGTGCTTTATTCTGTGATACTAGCTCTTAATGAATGAGTCACAAGGGAACTGCTGGTTTTCGGTTATATCCTAGATGGCTCAGTCTGAACAGTTGTAAATTTGTTCACAAATTTCTAAAATTAGATGCAAAAGTAGAATAATGACTTGGCATGAAAGTTGAAAGGATCTGTTAATTGATCTTTTTTTTAATAGATAATCTGGTGACGTTTCATTGAGAATGAAATATATTAATTTAATGAAATTTTCAGCTACAATAGTTTGCTGATGTTTACAAGTCAGGAGATTTGCTATATTCTTTTCAGATAATCTTAGCTGGCTCTACATAGTACCTTGAGGATTTCTGTAATTCCAAATCATTGTCAATAACTTTTTCAGCTTTCAGATTCCTAAACTGTTTATCAGCTGTTGGCTAGCTTGCAGTGTAAATGCAATTTTTCCCACATTGTGGAGCCAAGATTCACTGGTCTTGGATTCACAGCGTGCTTTTTCAGAACAGTTTGGGGTGTTGGTTATATTTTATTATTTTTTCTTTCTTCAACTGAAAATAGGAGCTGCATGAAAACACTTTTCCTGCTTCAACTATTCCTTTGGTTTTCCTCATTGATTAGATAGAACAGTATTTTCCCAAATCATAGTATTTAAAGAAACTGCTATAATCTTTGTCTAGTTCTAGTCCTTCTCTTAGAATTTTTATGTAGCTTCATTTA
Source organism: Pterocles gutturalis (assembly GCF_000699245.1). NCBI lineage: Eukaryota > Metazoa > Chordata > Aves > Pterocliformes > Pteroclidae > Pterocles > Pterocles gutturalis. Next base: position 60,166 of record NW_010116522.1, read on the forward strand.
CTGGAGATTTTTTTTTTAATGCTTTAAATTATTGCCATGTTTCACCAAAATTATTCTTCAGCACTAGTTTTTTTCCAGCTGCACGTTGCATAGACTTTTTGCTGTCTGGATATAGCAGTTGCCTCTACTGTTCATTCATACACTATTCAGTTGCCCCGGTGCCTACCAAGGTCTGCTGTTTAATGCACACTCGGAGAGTGTTGAAAGTTTTGTTTTCAGTAGTCACTTCTTATTTCACCTAGACTCCACTTCTGCAGATGCTGGTGACATAGTAAATGTCACCCAGAGCAGACCGTTCCTCCAGAGCTGTCTCACACATTGCACATTACCAGATGTTTCAGCAAAAGTTGCAGGAAAACCAGTAGTAGACAGTTACAAAAAAAAAAAAGGTACCTATGGGAGACGTTTGTTGCTGGCTCCCCAGTACTGAAGATTGCTTTTTACACTCAGATATTCTCATCTACAATTTTTTATCCTGCTAAACATAGCTGTAGATGTTCTCATTATTTTTCTTATAATGACTTGAGTGGTAATTTATGGCAACAACTTGTACAAACTCTTAACAAAGTCTCTTAAAGAGATTTTGAGGGGGGAGGAGTGTGCCAGGTTACTGCAAAGGGATTTCAGTGACTGTCTCTTAGTTCATTAACAGAAAGAGTTAATAGGTATTCCAGTCATTGCTTTCTGTACATCTGCTGTGTTCCTTCTCAGCCAACTTCTCTAAAGTTTCTTCTTTTTTCCAGCTCTTTTGCATGATGATTTACTGTGTTTGTTTTTGTTACAACTTTCTGCAATTTTTTTCCTCATTTCTATTGCACGTTTTAAGAGGTGAAGGCATACTATTGGCATGCCCTTACTTATTGAAGTAATTGGAAAAGTCCATAAGTCCAATGCCCAGACCTACCAAGAATCCTTTAAAGGTGAAAAACAGGCTGGTTTTTCAATGATTAACATATTTATAAACATAATCATACATTTAGCCACACTGAAAGACAAAACTTGTAAGAGGACTGAGGGTTTTGGTCTTGATTCCTACCTGGCATTAGAAGCTGTCACAGAAAGTATTCAGCTCTTTCATCTAAATAATATATTAACATTTGCTGTCAGAATTTTCTTTGTTTCTTAGCATTAGTACCATTAACATCTACAAACAGGAATTGCCTTCAGTGCCAAAGAACTGAGGAAAGAAAAGTTTTGGCTATTGAAATAAAATGTGTATTTTATGGGCTTCATTTGACAAAGCGCATCTCCTCACCCAACATAAACTATTACATAGCAATTTTTTTTAGACTGCATTTTTGCTTTAAATAGAATTTTCTTCCAGCATCAGAAAACACCCCCATGTCCTCTTCTGCTCTCACTCTCCTCTCTCTCAGGCATATGTAACAGCCATTGCAGTACAGGATTGTGCTATATGTAAAAGTAATCCGTGTACCCTGTTTGCTGAAGGTGCTGCAGTTTCTTTATGTGGCTGTTTCTGTGTCTTATCAGTCAGTAAAAGCATTTGCAGCAGTTACTGTTAATGACTCAAAGCTCTCACATCCCACTGATAGTTGTGGAAACTGAATATTCCCATTTTAAGGTGAAAATTCTAGTATATATTACATAGAAAAGTGAAAATAACTGATAAATGTGGTTTTTCCTAGTATATTAGATTTCTGTCCTCTGAAGAGCAGCCTGGTTTTTACTGGAAGGTCAGTTGAACTTCAGTTGCCTCAGAGACAACAGATTATTCTTTGGGGGCAGAGGGGTCACGTACTGCCTGTCCTGGTTTCTTTCCAGTAAAGTATTTCCC
>NW_010116522.1:61991-80538 GCF_000699245.1 Pterocles gutturalis
TGCCTTTAGTTGATCCTACACTTACTTTCAAATGTCAATCTTTTCCATCCTCCCTACTCGATCAAAACTTTGATCATTTTGAAGAGATTGATTAGAGTCCAAGTACATGTTAGCAAGCATGGTTGTAAATCTATAAAATGTCAGTCTTGCTTATAAAATTTAAAAACGAAGCAAACTCTTAAAAAAACCCCAAAACTTTTATGCATAAGCACAGCACAAGATGTATCATATCTTTAAGTAATGATCCTGTGCATTCCATTTTCTTTTTGAAGAAGTTAGGTAGTAGAACATGCTAGAGCCTTGAAGGAACAACAGGATGCATTATACTGGTTGTTATGTGAGCATTACAAATGAGAAAATGTACTTTAGGTCTGTGTTATAAGCTGTTCACTTCAAAAATAAAGAAGTGTGCATAATATACACAGAACATATGCGTATCTTGTATGTGCATATATCCTTGATCGGCTTCCTGACTTCCAAGAAACATATTGTACTTAGAAGTATATGGTACTTTTAGGATGTTGAGACTTGTGAGCAAGCACAATGGTTATGATTAGAAAATGTTATAAGTCCACTTTGTGCATTCTGTGGAAGAGGAATGGAAAATGGTGTTTGGCAAAAGCAATATTAAGACGTGACCAGTGGATGCTGTTAGTGACGTTCACTGTCACATAACAAAAGAGTGGCTGTTGCTTGGGTCTGAAAATGGTAATTACACATTTAGGGGAAAAATGTTGGAGAGTTACAGCTGCTGTATAAAAGTCCTTAGTATTACGTCATGTCATAAATTCAAAACTGTTCCATTGCAACAGCACATACAGTGTTCTTGTACTTTGGGTACAAAACGTGCTTCTGGCAGTTGCCCTTTTTATGGTCATTGTGTGGTTTTGCCTTAATTGGCATAAATAGATATACTATAGGTCAAGATTATCTACTCGGATAGTCAGCTCTATTTGTCTTGGTTGCAAAAGGAGTCAGTAGTCATTCAGTATTTTCATTCCTAGTTTGATACCATTATGAATTTAAAACTTTGTTTTCCTAAAGAGGGATTGTACTGGGTTCCCCGAGTTTTCTCTTCAGGAAGACACTTTTGTCTGTAATGAACCTGGATTCTAAGATTGCAAGCCTATGGATGTTCATTCTTATTTAATTATATGACTCTTGCATATTTCATTTGTCAAACCAGGAACATGCTTTCTAATTTTTTCTTTTTCCCTGGGAAATTCGTGCGTATATGTACCTGGATGAAAGGTGAACGTGGTGGCACAGGTGCACAATTTCAATGGGCTGGATGTCTTGCCTGCAGATTCTTAACTTTTTATTCTAACTTCTCTTGACTGAACTCGTTCCTAACCTTTCATTTTGGCTTCAGTACAGGAATTTTTATAAGAAATTATGGTTTTAGCATGGCGGAGTCCCACATCCCACTTGCAATTTATTCAAATGGCAGAATGAACTGGACTTCTTGGAGTATAGCGAAAGAAGGGAAGTAGCACACCAGATAATATAGCAAAGGAATTGCACCTTCATTTGCAAGATGTCTTCTGTTTTCTCAGCCAGGCAGAGGATGACTGGAACAATGAGGTTTCTTCTATAATAATTATTAACCTTTCTTGAAGTCTTGAGAGTCTCTTTTTTTCTCACTCCTCCCTCCTTGTAACTGGCTGGGAAGGAAATATTTATTTTGAGGTCGGATTGACAGAGGCTTGTGAGGTTTTGTCATAGTTTTTGCTGCATCCTAGACAGAATAACAGGTTTTTAAAAAACCCACAATGTGACTGGGACACCTCAGTATGTGGATATTTTAAAGATTGGGACTTTTTCCCCTTTTTTATCTTTTTTTTTTTTCCTCTTTTTCCGCCTCTCTTCCCCTCTGTGCTTGTGGTACCACTGTTAACATACGACACTGAAAGATACCAGACAGAGTAATAATATTTAAGGTGCGCTCTGAAGGAGTTATTCTTCCAAAGACCAGCTCATTTATTAAGTATTGCAGGTATGTGTGGCTGTGGCCTCAGTGATGTAATGTAAGGAGCATTATACACATTAGAAGTTTTAAGACCTCTTTCGTCTTTGTCTTGTCTTCGCTGCCTTAGGTTTGTGATCTGTCCTTCAGCCTGAAGAAAATGCTGATCCGCCACAAGCTGACTCACAACCCCAATCGACCGATGGCAGAATGCCAGCTTTGCCACAAGAAGTTTACAAGAAATGACTACCTCAAAGTGCACATGGAAAATGTCCATGGTGAAACTGACAGCTAATTACAGTGTATGTGAGAAGAATGGATCTCACGTTCCAAAGTACTCTATTTGTACGTGTACGAACTCCAGACTTCTCACCTGACTAGTAAGCATAGTCAAGAGAAACAACTGTAATGTGTTCATATGTCATTTCTCTCCCTGTTTTTTTTTAATATACTAGTAGGATAAAAACCAAAGAAAGACATTCACCTGAAGTAAAATATAGCTTGAAAATAAGAAGTTGGAGATAAAAGAACTTTGGGAAAATTTTGTCCTCATTAAAAAAAAAAAAAAAGAAGAAAAACAAGAAAAAGAAAAAGAAGTTTTAAGCAAACTTAATCTTTTCAGTTACAGCCTTAGAAACTTAGGTACTGATGATGTTACCTGGAAATTCTGGACATCTGGAACTGAACCCTTGGCTGTCTGCAACTCTGTCTGTATCTAAGCTTCAAGACTCCATTAAAATTCTTTGAATCCATGCAGAATTTGTCATTCTGATTGTCTGCTCATTGCATCTAGCCATATTTTATTCAGCTCTTAATTCTGCATTTTGTTGTACCATGATTTTGTCTCATTTTATTTAGAGCTTTCTCATTAACTTGAACTGGTTCTTGAGATGATGAAATGTATGGGTACAGAAACTGGGGAAATCTGTCATGCTCTCTGTGTGAGCATTGAGGAGGACATTTTTTTTTGTTTACATGAAACAAGACCAAAGTGAAAACTTTGAGCAATTTAGCTTAAGTACATTATTCATACTCATCATTGTGACTGGCAAGGCAAGTGGAAAAACATCTTAACAGAATGGTGCACACAGCTACAACTGCCCAGTGAACATGTATTTGATTTTCTGGTGAATGTCTCATTCCCAGAATGTTTCTTACTTGATTTCTTCATCCCACGTAACTACCTTTGTTTTCTTAATCTTGTTGATGAGCACTGGAAAAAATACTGCTTTACAACTAAGTAACAATCAAATACTTCCAGGTATCAGATTGAGTTGTTTACTGCAGTAAATCTTTTGAAAAGAGTTCCCACAAGTCCTCTTGTACTACAGCTAGATAACCAAGAATTTTATATCTACAAAGACAGTATAACTGTAACTTCAGAGGGTGATTCCATATGAAATTCCTGAGTTATCAGCAGTTTATATTAAGGCTCTGTCATTAATAAACTGTTGATATTCATTTTGGTCCTGTCAGTGTTTTGTAAAAGGAACTTGCATTAGGACATCTTGCTCGTAGTTTTCCTGGGAAAAGAATTCAGCTTCTTTCTGAACTGCAATGGGGACAATTTTGCTGAAATGTACAGCATAATTCTTTTATCTTTATCTCATGGTTGACTCAAATCTGTTTGTTGTATGGTAGATTTTCTACTCAGAAGAGCAAAAAAGGAATAACAGTAGTAGTATTACTAGCATAGAAAATGTTTATATATTCAGTGATTAACACTACCTTCCCTACTAATGGTTTGGATCCCATTCTTCTGCATGGATGTCTGTATGTTACATGTTCAGTTTTAAGACCCAGCACTGGATCCCAATAGTATTCTTTTCTAAACTCATAACTTTTATCCAGAAAATAAGCAGAAGACACTTTGTGTTTCTCTCAGAAACTGAAGAAAGCCTGCCACTAATAGGGGTGATTCTCATTATAGGGTCTGTATCAGAGGGTCTTATTTTTTTCCTAGAAAGCCTCCTGTTCTATTATAGGACTGTTGGTCCTCAACTTCCATTCTTTTCTTTTGGAAGCCTATAATGCTCCTTGACAACAAACTAATAAGCTTACAGGTGTCCTTCCCATTTACAAGTAAGTTGTACACTCAAGTTTACAGGTTCTCTTTTTTAACAAAACCAGGTCACTTACCGGTAGCAAAGTTGATGAGGGACAAGAAGGAACTGTCACTGTTATTAGCATTAGAGAAAACTTTGAAGTGATGTCTTCCTGTTTATTGACTTGTCTCAAGTTACATATAACCAGTTAGGCTTGAGTGAGGCACCTGCAAGGTTTCTGCAGGTAAGGCGGTAACCTTCAGCTGTATCTGCAGGTTTGAAATTGTAATTCAGTGTCCCCTATGTTGATCTGAATTCAAACAAGAAGAAACGATGATAAAGCAAGAGAAATATGGTCTGGTCTGGACTGTAATGTAACTGTACAAAATAGGTCACAGCAGTTACGCTGGTGTCAATTCATGTGAAGAGGATCCTGGAGAAAACCTGCATATGGAGAACCCCATTTCGTATAATGTTCTGGAATGTGTCGGTTCAGTGTGGAACAAGTGACCTCGGTGTTACACGGTATGTGACAGAGGAGTGTATCACTATAGGTATGTGTTGTATAATTTTGTGTCATAACCTCTATGATGTTATGTCATAACCTCTATGCTCTTTTTACTTTTAATTAAATATAGAACTTATTTTCCTGTATTTTTAGTAGTTTTTCACAGTATTAGTTTTGAAGACAAACTGCGTGGTTGATGTGTCATGAGGTATAATTATTCAGTAAGATGTGACTCTTGCATTCGGTTTGCCTGTTGAAATGCATATACTTAATTAAATTGAGGATTCCTGCAGATTTTGAAGGAGACATATAATGAATATTTCACTTATTCGTGATGCCCACCTATGTGTAAAAGCATACTAAGTCGTCTCATGCTCTTTTTGGTACCAGAGAGGTACGTGAAACTTGCCTCTTTGCCAGTTTAATACAAACAATTTTTTCATGTAAATCAAATACATTGTATGTGTGTAAGACAAATACAGGAGAAATAAGCGTTAGAAACTGGAGTAAAGAATACTTCCTCACATTTTTTGGAATCACTTTTGTTAAAGAGTTTATCAGACTTGTACATTTCTAGGTCCAGAGAACTTTAACTTATTGCTACAGTTATTATAAAAGTTAATCTAGTTAAACTGTTCAGGTAACAAAATCAATTAGTACCATATACTGAGATGTCTGATGGTGTTTTAACTATATGTTCTTAATTAAACTGCAAGGAGAATTAGGTTGGTGACTCTTTGATGTGTCTGGAGTGGGAAAACATTGCAAAGGTGACGTTATTTTTTGTTTGTGTGTTTGCCTTCTTTACATCAACAAAATCAGGAATTTAGTAATAGAAAAACTGAGATTATAATTTTTTTATATTTTTCTTCCCAGAGGAAAGAGTTTTCCCTTCTTCTATTTGGTCAATGCATACTAAGGTTCAGAGAACAGCAGAATTAAAACAAAACCAACAAAAAAAAAAAAAGGAAAAAGTTGAAAAATGAAGATTTTTGTAAGTGGTTTTTTGAGCAACAATGCTATTAAGACACAAAGAAGAAAATCCTTTTTGGGGAAAATTTTAATGTATCTTACATATTATCATAGGTTTTTTGCGAGAGATTTTTGCTGCAAAGTTACGGTAAATGTTTAGGATTATTAACCGTATTTGAGAAAAACTGGTAGTTGCTGAAAGTTGGTATGTGAAGAGCAGAATGTACTTTTTTTCTGTTATTGCTAGATAAATTACAATATGCATATTAAGATTAATTATGAAGTATGTAGTCAATAGCAGCAGTAAACTAAGTTAAGCTTTGATCTTGTTAATGGCTTCAATAGAGCAAGGGATGGACAGGATTAATGTGTGGGTGAAAGGCTATTGTTTTTTTTTAATGTAATTCTCTTTTCCAAAAAATAAAGAGTATTCTATTAAGTGATTTCTGAGGAAACAGAAGCATGTAGATTCTTCTACGTTCATTTATGTACATACTTAGTGGAGAGGGCTCTGGCTCTTTCCTGACAAAGAGGCAGAAAGCCTCAAAATAGTTCCCTGTCCAGGACAGAAGGAATATAAATGCTGTCTTCTGCTTACCAAAGGTAACTGGTAGTACTGCAGATAGGTGTCATTCTCTCTAATAGACTATGGTCTTTTGTCTGTGTAATGTTGATAATGGATTATCAGGAAGCCAGTGCTGGTTTTTAGGCTAGTGCTCACTCAGAATATTATAGCAGTTGTAAAGCTGTATTCTTGAACACATTTGAATCTTGGCAGCTTATTTTTGTCTCTTGTACAGAACTGTTGCACATCAAGAAGATGGAGTAACTTAAGGATGTGCGGTAACAGCTGAAAAGCTGTCACTGATAAACAGTTTCCTTGACCTGGAAAATTATTGCTTGAACATTTTAACCTGTGACTGCCAGTCTTTATTTTATTTAATACTTGTTGTCTATTTTTTTGGTGTATTTTGTCTCCAGTTGCCGTTCCCTTGTAAGCTGGTACTGAATCTGTAATATCCCGTGAACAAGGGCAGACAGCATCCTGGCAGACTCAGTGTTTGCAAAGCATTTGCTGATACGCTGTGTCACTTTCACTGAGCTCTGTTTGTTATGTTCAAGTAGCACGTGTCTTTGCTAACCTCTGCTACATCTCATGTTACAACAGGAGTGTGATCAGAGCCTGTGTGTGACATATAAAATGTCATAATCCTCCAGTGACAAAAGAAACCCGGGGGAAACAACCGCCCATGTCACAAGTGGAAAAAAGACTTGACGGTCTGTTTGTCTCCGTGGTCACCAGCTGAGGTAGGCAGGAAAATATTTTTGGATCTCCATTACTGCACATGTTCTGATGTTTCACGTGTCCTGTATTGTTTTGATGCCTGCTTTGAAAGTGGTGGCAAGTGCTTGTAGCCTAAGTAAAAAGAAAATCCCTTTGATTTGAGTATTTGTCGGGAGTGGGCAAGAAATGTGTTAATGAGAAGTATGTTCCTTTTGAAGTAGAACTTTCACCACTTCTGTTGAGATTTTGGTTAATGCAGCCATTCTGCACTGACTATGCAACTAGTGATCACTTGCCGCCAGAGTCAACTGAGTCCTGGGAGGGTTCTCATTGCTCTTAGTGTTTTGTGTGTCCCAAGTCTAATAGGATTTTGATAAATTACTTAAGCAGTATATCTCAGAAATGTACATGAGATGTGCTATACATACAAACTGAAACTGTATAAATCAAGAAAATACTTTGGATGCCTACCACTTTTCTGCTGTACACCACTGAAATTTCATTATGGGGAGTTCTTGAAGAAAGCAAAACCTTGTAGTGTTAGTCTGCAAGAACATGAAGTTCTTCCAGCAACTAACCCAAAGAAAACCTGGACTTCGGCATTATTCTTCAGTTTGATAAAGAAAAAAGTAGTAGGAGTTGCCGCCTAGGTTTTGTGTTACCTCGCAAGTGTTTCGCAGACAGGTATCCATACATACACATCAGCTGTTATATAGGTCAGATATATAATAGACAGTCTAGCCTGAAAAGGTGAGATCACAGTTTTGTAGAACTCTGGAGCCTGGTCCCATGTGGGCTTCTGGAAATCATTGGAATTAAAGCAAACTTCAGAATTTGGTTACATTCTTAAGGATTTTTCTTAACAGAATGCCTATGTAAGCAGGAACTAGGTTCTGTACAAGTACAAGTATAGATGTAAAACTGTTGCTCTTTGAGTCGTCACTTGAGTGCAAGTGAGAAGAGAGTTGAAAAATCCTTATCTTTAAAAAGAAAAGAAATTACGTTTAGCTGAGAAGACATTTTAATAGAGCTTCTGAGACCTCTTCACTTTCTGGAACAGGCATGAGGCCCAGGATAGGTGATTTCTGAGGAACTCCAAAGCATATTGGTATTATGTTCCGGAATTTGCTTGTTGACTGTCTGCCACTTGGGCAAACCGCTGTATCTCTGTTTTCTTCTTTCCCATCACTGCTTTCTTCCTAATTAGCTCTGAGCTCTTCAAGACAAAATACCTCTCTTCTGCTTATATAGGCACATGCACTTGCCTTTGCTTAGTTACTGTAGTGAATGTAGTGGTAATGATAGGAGCATTGCTTGGTAGGTGCTGACAGGGTAGAAGGACCTCATGGGGAAACCAGTGTTTGAGGACTGTTAATTTATTGTAAGTACAAATAACCAGAAAATATCCCAGTTTTAATTTGTTCTTTGTTTTAAAAAAAAAACAAACAGAATAACAGAAAAACTGTAGCCCTTTATTAATATGTCATGTTGGTCCTATGTAAGGTTCATTTCCCATGAGACATACACATTTTGTATCATGAGCAAATACATGGTTAGCTATTGAGCAATACAGTTAACTTAAGCAGCCATACTTCAAATATCATTGGTCATGTGTTCATACCCTTTAGCTATAAAAGCACTGAAGTAATGAAAGTATCTCTCAGCATGTTAGAACAGCAGCTAGGATCAGGTAGATCTAGCAATTAGTAAACTGCAAAAAACTGATTCACAATTTTCCCCTACCATTCATTGTGTGAAGAGATGTTTTTTCATTTCTGTTTTTCTTTGAGAGGGGCATTCAGCAAAAAGGAACCATTAATAAAAGTTGTTTTGGGTTTGTGGTGTGTGGTTTTTTGGGGTTTTTTTCAGTTATCCTTCTACAAGGATAAGACTGTAAGACCTTAAATCCACAAGTTCATTTACAGTTTAACAGCTGTTCAAACAAAACTGGGAGAAAGTGCTGCAACAGGTAATGTTGCTGCTGGATTAGAGACCTTCACTGCAGCATTATCCAGGCTAACTCTTTGGTACTGACATTGTGGTCATTTTCTATGTCTGTCATGCTTCACACTTTAAAATATTATTTAACAAACTTTATCTGCCAAATTCAAGGTAGATCATAAATCCACTTTGTCAAGAAGCACCAAAATTGTTTCATGATGTCATATTTTTTCTAGATATCTGGTAGTTTTTTTATATTACTTTTTTAACATAGGTCATTTATACTGTGGGATTCTTCTCTACATTATCTTCTACATCTTTGGCTTCATAGTAAGGTAGATTGGGGATTGAATCTGCTGATGAAATGATGAAAGCCCTTTGTGAATACAGATCACCCTTTTGCTTTGTTTTCTTTCTTTTATTCTATCACTTAGAACTAAATTATAAAAAACTTTAATAAAACTACGGCTGAAAATAATCAAATTTAATCTAGCAAATTGAAGAGGAGGATGAATTATTCAAGTAAAACTACTCTAATCTTTACAAAAAGACAAGATGCATCATTTTTATGGTTATTGGAGCTTGGTGTTTCTGACCAAGGCTGCTTTGCTGCCTTTCCTTCTGGTTTTGAGCACGGAGTTGAGTTTATGGTAAATAAATCTTGTCGGATGACACTGACAGCTTTTCTAGAGGACATGTTCTGCTGTTTTACATCAAGGGGAAAGGTTTTTGGATTACTCAGTTATTCTGGATAAAGGATGCCAAGGCCTGTGCTTTCATATCCTTTCTTGTGATGTGAGCAGCCGTGAGTCACATAAGAACACCTTCTATTAAATCTCTTCCTACACTTTTGTTTTCCTAACTCACTCTCTGTGTCTGAGAAAAAAAAAAAAACCTGTGGTTGTTTTTAGTGACCTGGCCTAAGTCTTTCTCAAATGGGTGCAATGGAAAGTTTCTTCTGCCTTGAGGGTAGTTGTCGGTAAGCCAAGCAGGTGAAGTTGTCCCTTTCTAAACTCTCTCTTCACACAGGTCCAAAATATTTGTGTGGGATGACGGGGCTAGGCTTTGCTCTTCAGTATAGAAAAAGACTGTAAGATCAACAGGCCCTCTGTTAGAGGCCAGCTGTACTGACCTACCAAACAAAGCTGCTGTAAATTCTTCCACCCACTCCTTTATGGTGCAGCAAGGATGGCTGGAAACAGCGATTCCTCCTTCCTTTTATACTTTTCATCACCTTAGCAATTATAGTAAGATATCTGAAGTAAGGTTTCAGTATGGCCTCAGAAATCAAATAAGGATTGGAGTGGAAAAAAGCTATGAAATTCAAGATTTGGACTTTTTCTTTCCCTGATTCTAAAAATCAGTCTGCAGAAAGCAGGCCACCTGTGCCACTACAAAACTCTGAACGTTATTCAGCTAATCACTGGAGAGATGGCAAAGGGGCTGCCTGCAGGTATGCAGATGTAATGGTTTCTTTTTAAATGTAAAGAATTAACTACTCATCATAAGGAAAAAAAATATGTTGTTTTTCTCTGGTATAAATTAGTGTGTTTCCTTTGTACCAAAATGGTACCTTTCTACTATATATTTCAGTGAAAATATAAATTATCTACCCTCTAGGCTGAGGTTTTCTGATTTTTTTTTGAACCCACAAGTCTTACAAAGAATTATCCTATTTAGATTTCAGTCTACTAGCAACCATCCATGTGATTGCTTGCTATGCATGGTGAACAAGATTCTATTTTCTGAGGGTTTTATTAGCATAACATCTTTATCTTTTTGGATTAGCTCATGGTTTGATTTCTTTATAAAAATAACAGATGATATTTTCCCCTTCAAACATGTACATATTCATCCAAATTAAAATGCCATCAGTAAGCAGAATACAGCTCTGGGCCAGTAGACCAGCTAGTTTCCAGTTAAATGGCAAGATATCTTCAGAAACAGAAAATTATTAGATTTTAGAGTTCTTAGTTGTGATTGTAAATTGTTACTCCTGAGCATAGCACTCATCATTGCATCAAGTTTTTAGTAAGGTGAATAAATGCATTAAACATAAGAAAGCTTAAAATATATGTGGTTCCTAGCAGACTTCTTTCATAATTGCTGGTAACTTCCCTTGTAAATATAAAAGCCCAGTCAGCTCTGTACTTGCAAGTTTCCTGTAGTTGACTGTGCTTTTTTTTTAAATTAGGGTTCAGCAAAGTCACTCAGGATATGGGCTACTGTCATGTCCAGAAGGATGTGGTTCATTTTAGACATATTTCATCTCTCTGTCAATAAGAGGATAAATACTTAGATTTTTTCCTTCAAAAGATATTTTCAGAAGTATGAGAATTTATAGCGACATTAAAATAATTTAGAGCTACATATTTGCTATGCGCTCAATATTGCTGTGGCATTTTCATTTGCTTTTTCTAAAAGCAGATCTTGGCTGGATAACTGTTTTTACCATTTCTTTTTCTGCTTGGTATCCCTCATGACATATTTTGAGAAGACCCAGACATAAAGAACAACATTTTCTAGAAATCAAGCAAAATAGATCACAGATGAATCCTTGGGTCTATGTTCAATTCCAGATTTACCGTAGGTGAATCCACAGCTGCTGTAGATTTTGGGAATATATAGTCTGAGAAAACTGAAAATATATTCTTGTTCTCATCTCATACTTCCTTAATTTTTCTTTGGGAAGTTGATTTATATTGATGTAAGAAAAATAAATTACTATAGTCAACACATCTGCAAGTGCATGGTCATCAGTTCACTGTTCAGAATAGGCACAAGCAATATATTTAAGTTAAAAAGTTTACATAGGTATGCATGCATGCACATACACAGATCAAAATGTGTGCACAGTAGGAAAGGAGTGCTAGGAATATGACTTAAGTTTTACATAATGATTAAGCAAGACAAATCAGGTCCATCTTTATATTGGAAGGGATGGAAACCTGCTCTGCATATTGGGCTGAGAACAGTGTCTCTGCCTTGTGTCTGTGAGGAAGAACTGAGAGCAGTAAGAAGGCCTTTTGTTGATAAGGTTCATTGAACAACCTGTTAATGAAACACAGGTAATGGCTTCCATACCCATGGACTAACAGAAACATCCCTGTGTATGAACAGACAACTCCGAAGTGTGAGTTACACATCTGATGTATATTGACGCTGGGGCTTGGATTCCCAAAATAGCTACATTCGAGTCCTTACTGTAATGGAGAAGAGTCAGAACTGAAAACAAATTTTTCGTCTTCTAGATAATGATAACCTTAGTAGAGAGACTAGAGTGGGCAGGTTTCTCTCATGTATAATTGTGTCCTTGCTTGGGCACCATGGAGACCAGGATTTAGAGCAGAGAATCCCTAATCAGGTCGGTGCTTACCTGCTTTGAAATGAAGGGCCTCATCATTCTTCTGACTTCATACTGATTGCGTGAGCCAGCTTCCCTTTTGCACTGTGATTTCGTTTACTTTCCATGCGTTTTGCAAGATGGATCTTGGCATCTAGTTTGGGACTGTATGTTCTTCTGGGTCAAAGAATGTCTGCAAGTGATTTTATGGCTGTAGCTCTGGATACTTGAATGTCTTTTGAAGATCGGTTTTAGGCTTTCAAGTCAGTTAGGACAGTTTTGTCCTATCCTGTCACCAGACAGCCTGAGATACCATGTGTGAGAAACCAAACTCTCCTGTTTGAGTCAGGCTAGCTTTTATACAAACTGATCATGTCACTGCTAAGCTGAGGATGTAGGCTTCCTCTGTGTGTTTTTAAAAGCTGTTGTATCATTGGCAGCAATTAGTGACTTCCCAGCTGAAATCAGTGAACAAATGTTGGTGACTAAATTGTGGTCATTTTGATTATCTGTGGAACCAAAGCAGGCCAGTTGCAGAACAAATTAGGAATTGTCTGAACCTGTTTAGTAGCATTCGTATTTTCACTATATGGCAAAGTTGTATGTTTAAGTAAATGCAATCAATGAATCTAATTTCTGCTTGTAAATAGTCTAATCATCCTTTAAAAAAAAAAAAAAAAGGCAAACCACACGTATTTCAGAACACCAGCATCTTGAGCTTCTTTTTATCTGGTGTCTATATGTGTGTCTTTTTTACATTCACCAGTTTACCTGTGCTTCTGCCCTCTTGTGGATTTTAAATGTATCAAATACTGTAGTTTTATATTATCCAGCTTTTAAGACTACAGGTCTTTGTAATGGTCTTATGACTAATTTGCATTATCTAGGAAAAAAAAATGGGAGTGCCTGTTCTAGAATCTGCTGCACTTCTTCCAAGTGCATTGTTTAACTAAAAGAATTATTCTGCCTACCCTCTGTTTTGGAAAGTTCTTTTGTTCAGTTTTTAAACCATATTTGTCAAACGGGCATAGCAGCCAAATCTTTTACATGTTGTTCTCATTTCTCATCCTCTTACTGTCACACGATTGCTCTTCAAATTTGACTGCCTCAGGAAACCATCAATTGAAAGATAATGGCAAGGCGTATGAAATACCACTGATTTATTCAAAGCTTTGGGACCTTCTTCTAAGGTCATCAGGTGAACAGATCAGATCCTTCTGCAGCATAGCACTTTGCCAATACTACCTATAATTTCTATCTAAAATATTGCTGTGTGTGCAGAAGTAGTAAATAGCTTCAAAGCTGGAGGCTGGGGGTCGCTCCCTGTGCTGAATACGTCCAGGAGGATTGGTGTATGTAAACCTGCAAGGTAGAATATAGTAATAATGCATGAAAATGGAAATCCAGGCCAAGATATTCAAAATGTTATATAGATTTTCTGTGGTTTTCTGGGTCATTCAGATTATCTGTCACTTTCGTTGTGTTTTGGGTTTTTAAGCCAGTGAAGTTTTTAATTTTGATACAGAACTAAGAGAAAGGTGTCTGTTATGTTAATGGTGTGCATCTGGGAACAGAAAAGCTCCTCTTATCAGACAGTATCGTTGTGGCAATGTCAAAGGAAAATCATTTAGATAGTCTCTTGGTTTGTATCTTGTAAAATATAACAGTCAAAGGACAAGAAAGGAGAAATAAGTAGTACAAAGTCAAAGTCAGGAATTAAAAAATAACTGCAAAAATTTATTCTTGGATAGCAATTTGAAATAGGTGCCTGGTTTGCTAGAAGGAGGTGGTGCCAGGGAGCATTCTGGAGGAGCAGTCTGAAGGGCTTTATAACAGAATGGAGGTAAAGACAAAAGCTCAGTCTAATCTTGCTTTTTTCCTCCTTAGTTTTGTATCACTTCTTTTGTCAGCAGCTCAACTAGCACAACAGCCAATGATCCTAGAAAACACCTTCTGGCAAGAACTTGCATCAGTTGTGTTATTTTATTGGACTCCTGTTCTCTTCTGGATGCACGCAGAAACTGGCCTACTAGAAATAAATTCCACATAGTTCTGCTAGAAGCTATGAAAATTTGGGCAAAAAGCCATAGTTGAGGTGTCCCTAAGCTGTCGTGGGGTGCGAGTGGGTAACCATGGGCGTGATGTTGTCTGGGTTCCGTGGGTGGGCACAGCACGTGCAGTGGTTGGGCCCTGGCTGCCCCTGTCCAAGGTGCTGATGGCATCCGGGGGCACGGGGAGGGGACCATCCTGCTGGGACCAGCGCACCCCGAATAAAGGACAGGGCCCTCGGAGAACAGCTTTGGTCTGTTCTGCACAGCAGCAGGGGATGAGTAACTGTCAGAGCCTGTCTTCCCGACAGTGTTGATGTTGTGATAACCTCTATGCAGACATAGTACAAAAGCATGGCTATCCCGTTTTCTTAACCTTATTCCTCTCTGCTTACACTCGCATAATTTCCATGATGTTGCAGAATAAATTTGTTTATTTTTGAGAAAGTAGCAAAAATATTCAAAGCATGAAAATTCATTTCTTGTTGGTAACTAAACTTTTATCGTGCAGTGTTGCTGCTTCATGTAGGCCTGGTTCCTAATCTCTGTAATTTCTCAGGTCAAAGACAGATTTTGTGGCTTTTTTTTTCTTTGATTTTTTTTTTTTTTCCCGTGTGTCTGTGGTCATTTTCGTGCCTGCAGTATTACAGGCATGATACTGACTTTACAGCTGAGTCAGTTTATCAACTGACTTTACAGCTCAGTTTGGTGAAGGTGGACATAGTAGCTTGTTGTTATGAGTAGTGAAACAACAGATAGAAACTGAGACAGACAGGCGTTGGAGTAAGCTTATGCTATTTCTGTGGTAGAGATCACGTAGACCACAACTCCTGGACCCGAGAAGATGCCAACCAAAAAGCCAGAACATGACTATAGTGTAAATATTTGCTGAGTGCTTCAGTGATCAGAAAGGCAGGAAGTGTGGAAGGGCAAGAATAATTATTGTGTAAGTGCAATAGCATCCCTCACAGCATCTTCTGAAATGGATCTTGTGGCTTTAAGGAAATTGATTCTAAAAAATGGATGGATTCTGTAGGCTGAACAAGAAGATTGTACTTTTTCTCTGGCTAGGAGAGAGAAAAGTGTATTTTAAAAGAACAAAAGTTGGATTCTCAAAATGACACAATTTCTGAGTAGAAGCTCTCAGAAGGATGACAGGTATCACAAGACGTATAAAAAGTCCTGTATAGAAAGGCTGTCAAGGCTAGAATGGAAATAACATTTGTTTAATTACATTTTTTTAAAAAGCACATTCATCTCTACACATGAAAATGGCCACATAAATGTTGAATAGTGTTTTGGTGATTAAACCTTTATTATAGTTATAACTGTAAGTTTGTGTGTTATCATATCGTGTCCTGCTGTGCTGCTCTTCAGTATACGTATGGGAAATTTTATTCATTAGCTACCACATATGTGTATGTGTTCACTAAAACTCTAATAAAACATTTAAATGCATGCCGGACTTATGTGAAAGTCCATAGGACTCAGATATTTTTTAGAAAATGAGGAAGAGGCATTCAAACACCATACTAAATAGGAAAATAAGGATGTGAAGAACTGAAACTTAATTGCTAGGTAACAGTTAACTTTGTAAATGCCTTGGGGGGTTTTGTAAAGTGCTACTTATTCTGAATTAGTGATTAAAACTTTTTCACATATTTTAGTACTGACAACAAATTCTCTTATTCTGCCAACATAACATTCTCATTTTGCTGAAGAAAGCTTAAACTCTGTTGCTCTTTTTTGCATCTCAACTTTCAGTTCTACTAAATCTTTCAGTCACTTCTCTTTACATCTTTATTTTCAACACATTTAGGTAATCTGTAGGGTTTCAAGTTGTTTTAGCTTGGGTCCATTGTGAGACATTAATATCGCTTTGACAAGGTACATGGTGTGGAACGTTTTGGTCTATAACACCAATAAAAACAGATGGGGCAGCAGAGCCGTGTATGACGTAAGGCATGCAAAAATGTGGATCTTGCCAATTAATCATGGCATACTGCTGACAAATAAGTGACAGTAATTGATGCAACCCTTTGAGAGGCAATCTGGAACTACTACAACCTAGGAAAGCTCATTCATTTCTTTTCCTTTGCTAAGTTAGTGGTGAATAACAGCCCTACTTAGTTGCTGCCCAGTGTTGCTTTATAAGGTATCAGTGTCAGAGACAAGCTGGGAAGTAAAAGAGTCTAGGAGTTAACACTATCTGGTTAATTCTTGTCTGCATTCAGTTTCTGCAAAGTATTGATGTTTTCTATTCAGTCTATTGGCCACTAAAGGGCCGATGCACATGCATATAAAGTGCATTTGAATATCTAAATGTGTTCTGTTAGGTCTTCTACTTGACAGTCTAATTATCAAAATGTTTTCATTATTTTTATTAATCTTATACTCTTAGGCTATAGTATCAAGTTTTCTAAGATGCCCAGCAGATTCCAGCAATAAAATGTGTGCACTTTGACTAGAGCTAACTTGCACTCTGGGCTTTCTTTTAGGTGAACTTGTCTGACTCAGAGTAAAGCCAGAAGTTCTTATGCCTGTAAGAAAATGTCTAACTGTTTTAATAGGCAGTATGCCAGACCAAGGCAACATATATTCAAACCACTGTCTGCTGCTAAGGTCCCCTTTGCAGAGCATTCCCTTTTTTGACAGCAGAGAGAGAAATCAAGGCTCACTCCAGAATATTAGAACAAAGAGATATTTCTGCTGAATTTTCTCTCCGTGGGCAGTGGCTGCTTCCATCACATTGAGTAAAATTTCCTTCCAAATCAACAATAGCCTGTCTTGGTTACTACTGGAGTGAGGCCAAGATATTTAACTTCAGTGCAATACTATTTTTACAGCAAAAGAGCTGCTGAATGGGGCCTGCTTGAACTATCATATTTGCTGGCAGAGCCACCTCCCACCCAATCATGATTTAGATCTGCTGCCATTTCCTTGTGATTGTCGGGCAGGGGAGGATAGCATTCAAATCCCCACGACTCCTGAGTAAGCTCTCTGACCGGTTCCTTTGTCGCTTTCTCACCTCTTTTCTGCTGTGGCAGGATAGATATCCCCAGCTCTGAGAAAAGGAGGAGGAAGCCAGACAGGGATGGGTGGGAAGATGGGAGCGTAGGAAGAAAGTGTGTTGAGGACTTCCAGCTCCTTGCTCTGGTTGTTTCGTTAAGCAGAAGGGCAGCTAGTCAGGCAGTAGCACTGGATAAAGGAAGTGGCTTTGTGGCAGACCACCGTGGTCTGTAGGAAAGAGTAAGTTCTGAGCAGTTTTCATGTGAGATTCTGCTGGTGCTTTAGAAAGGAGGAATAATTGCTCCCATTTTGTGGATGTGGGGACTGAAGCACAAGACAGCTGATCGCCCAATCAGCTGAGCTGCAGAAACTTACAGCCTCCATGAACCAAGCTGGTTACATCTGATTTGCCCAACCTCTGTAGTGATTCAGCAGCAGAACAGAATGGAGGTCTCAGTATAGATCTAAAGAGGGGAAAAGAAGAAAGCTGCTAATGAATTGTGTGTTTCCTTGTACTAAAATCCCTTTTAGTGGCACTGGCAATTTTCACCATTTGCTACTGTTATTGCATTACCTGCCCAAAATTGCTCATTTTATTGAAACAGCTTTTGCTGTCTGGTACCAAAGAGACAGTTAATGTGGTTGTGCCTGGAGGAAGAACAGCAGCAATTCACAATTTCTGTGGGACATTTTGGATTTGGTGTGCTTACTCTTGGTAAAAGTAAGTACACCTTTGTGTGTACATGGTGAAGGACTCTGAGGTAAGAGTAGGCTGCAAGCAGAAAGGCTGTGGAAAAGCAATGTGTGTGGAACCTTAGGTAGATTGCCATAGCGTTGTATGTCAATTTCTGAGAGCATATCTCAAAGAATAAGGTAAATGAGATGCAGAAGGAACACGTAATTCAATTTTAGTTGAGGTGGTTTTAGCTGTCGCAAAAGTCCTGGCAAATGCCAGCACTGTTTGTTTCATTGGAAGATTTTACATTGTGTTCTCAATTCCACTGAACCTTTTCTCTTATTTTAGTAGAATCCTTCTTGTAGATTAGGTATGATACAAAATCTGTTTCCCAGGAGTTGTTTCCCCTCTTTGCCTTTTCCCTTTGGGTTATTGTTGCTGTTACACATGTCAACTTCTCAACCCTTCCTTTCCTGGCTGTCTTTGTGTTTAGATCTTTCTCCAAGAAATCTGGAAAGATGCACTTGTCTATTTTCTTTCCAAGCAGAAGAACAAAAGTGCAAAATGAGTGGTGTATTCCCTGCTGATTTCACAACTTGAACCAATATTTTCCGCAGTGTTTTCACAGCCTTCCTCCAGAGGCACCTGCCAGATCTTGATCCCTGCTCAGACTCCCACTGCTGTGGCTATGTACTGCTGTGGATTACTAGGATAAGATGTGACCTAGGAAAATGTGACTGCAAGTGGTAAAAGC
>NW_010116522.1:80928-81566 GCF_000699245.1 Pterocles gutturalis
ATGAGGCCCAGAAGTATTCAGGCCCGAGGGAGGCTTTGCGCTGGGGGATGAGGTGTCGTGTCCCTCTGGAAGTGCTTCTCTGCCACCTGCCTTTCACAACGATGAGCAGCCCATTGCGTGGCAGTCTCTGTGGAGGCTGCAGCTAGTGGCAGCATTTTCTGAACGTGACTTGTTGCCTTAGGAAGCTAGCAAAGGCAATTATAGGATTAAACGTGGCATATTTATTGAAAACATTTGTTAGAAATATAGTTTATTTTTTAGCTGCTTTTTTTTTTTTTAAATCTTATTTGTCCATTGCAGGTATTTTATTCATTATATCTTGTGGTAGTTTTTCCCCTAGAGAATGTCCAGTTTGCATAAATGCTGCTTTTCTAAGTGTTGGTCAGTCTGCATGTGAGGAGGGCACTGCGTGGATTTTTGTGCATGTTTTTCTATTCAGTAAAATTAGTACTAACACTGTGAAGGAACATTTGTTCTGAAAACCTTTTTTCAGCTTGGAGTAGCGTTTGGGTATTACCTGAACAGTCAGCATTTTCTTGACAGTTTATACCTGAAGCTAAGTGTGACTCTACATAGAGTGACTTTTTCTTTTTGTTTTTCTTAATAAGATAATAGTTCATTACTATGATAAGAGATTT
>NW_010116523.1:0-3294 GCF_000699245.1 Pterocles gutturalis
CAGGGCCGCAGAGACAAAAGGGCAGAAGGCTCCGCTGTCCTCTTGCGGAGCGGGGCTGCTCGGCACGAAGTCCCCGCGTGGGTCTCCGTGTAAAATGTGACACGCCCTGGCCTGCGCTTCAGGAGAGCAGTAACGTTTATTATTAACTGGAACCTGAAACGGTGGAGGGGGAGGAGAGATATTTTTGTGTTTCCATTGGTCCTAGTAGTGTAGGAGCACGGTATGTGTCTTGCTCGACGTCTTACCCCATCCCACAGAAGTGGTTTGGATCAAGGAGCACGCGCTTCACAAAATAAAGCAGGAAAGATGAAGCAGTTACAAAAAACAAACAAAAAAAAAAACCAAAAAAAACACCCCACACGTTCTTACCGCGATAGCCTAAGAACGGTAATCTAATTTTGTTCTCTTTCAAACTGTTTCAAGGCACATGTGTGTGTATATGTATATGTATATGTATATGTATATGTATGTGTGTGTATATATCCTCCAGGTTTCAGTGGGCGTCTTTCTGCTTCTCTGTTATCATTATTTCTTGCCTTGATGTGACGTTGAAGACAGATGACAGCATTGTCAAGTTGTCTTTGATTCATTTGAAGATTAAAAAAAAAATACACACAAGGCTTCTTACAATATTCAAAAGCCTGAACGGATTTACTTTTTTTCACATAGGGGACGGAGTGGCTGGGAGGGGGGAGCGGTTGATGAATTTCAGACACGGAGAACAAAGTCTGTGCCTGGCTGTGCACGCACACACACGCACAGAACAAGCGGCTGGAGGTGGGATTTTTGCAGCAGCAGCACCTGGTTGATGTTGATGGAGAAATACCCAGCATTAGGACAGTCTTTCCGCATCTATGCACAAGCTCAAATGTATAATCTGCTCAAATTTCAACCCAGTCTCTGCTGCCAAAGCATTCCATCTCCAAAAAGGTGGGAGCGTACAGATTCAGAGTCCGTATTTTTACTTTTGACACCTTTATGCCTTCAAAAAAAAAAAAAAAGGGGGGGGGGGGGTACCAATCTGCCCATGTCAAACTGAATTTCCTAGGACAGAGCTGAGAGAGAGAAGAGAGATAGAGAGATGTAGCGGGGATTACATTACACACCTCTGATCAGGACTGATTGCTTGCCTGACGCAGGTCTGTTCGTGAAGCAGTGCGGGCTGCACTTCACGGTGTAGAGAGAATCGTGGGCTGAGAGTCTCATTTTGGGATTACAAATGTTCGAAATTATACCCAAAATTTGGATGAAAAGGAGATTTGATGCTGATAACTCCAGCAATTTTCCGACTTCAGATTCGTTCCTTGAAAAGAAAAAAAAACCCCAAACACAAACCAAACAAACAAAAATCCCAAACAAACCTAAACAGAGCTCTACTGAAAGCCTGTAGTGAGAGGTAACAGTGTTAAGGCAGAATTTCTCTCCGCCTTTTCTAAATATGAAAGAATGATCGGTGTTTTTACAGAACAGGAATGCACATTTAGTTTTGTTTCTGAAACCTTGGGCCTTTTAGGACTCCACTTGCCTGGGTGATTTCGATTGTCGGTGTGGGCAGTTCATTATAAACCTCGGATCAGAGAGGAGAGGGTCAGCCCCCGCCACCGCACCGCGCGTACCTTGCTGGTGGCGTTGAGGACAGTTTCAAAGGCAGTGAATGGGCAGCGGGTGACTTTCCGGTCTTAGAAAATGGAGCCTCTTATCGCTGAGGAAAATCTTCCTGTCATAAAGGCATCCCCGTATGTTAGCTCTAGCATACGTTTCTCACTCTACAATCAGGCAAGCAAATGTATGTGTATGTGTTTGGTGTGGACATTTACGCACAAGACAAGATACATATGCCCATATAGCCTCAGATATACTACAGAAACTCCTTTGTTGTCTGTACAGTCTGTTTTATTGTTACATAAAACTAGCATAATTACATATCCCCATAGATAAGATAAACAGAATCCTTCTTTTCTAAGCATTGCTTATCAGAAGTATTTTGTCGAAGTGGCATCCAGAGTAAGCCTTTGAGAGGTGATGGAATGTATTAATTTTTATTTTAGTTCTTCAGTTGCACTTAGTATCTGACAAGAGTTGATTTAAATATTACATGAGTTTATCTTCAATGTTCAAAAAAGATTTGTGAGAAAGACGAAACTGTTTAATTTAAACTAATGTATGCCTGACTCTGGTCAGATTGATCAGAGGTTCGGGTTTTGATGGGTTTTGCCCTTCTGCTGCTTGTCCTCTCAAGCTGGTTTTTCACTGTGAAATTATTTTAGTTCGGTGGCATGGACCAGCGGCTGCTGTCAACTTCATAACCCATCCAGTTAGTAAGAACGGAGAGGAAAAAAAATAACAAATTCAGTCCTTTTACCTGAAAACATTAATGTCCATAAGTCAACCTCTATTAGGGGAAGGGAAAAAAAAAAAAAGACAAGTTTCCTAGATTAATATCAAAATCCTAGGTGACACTTGCCAGGTCAAATACTTAGCAAGCCTGGAAGAGAGACCTCCTTACCACCACTCTACATATAAAATAAGCTATTTTAATTTTTCATTAATCTCGGGAACAGTAGCTGAGCAAAACAGTAATAATGACGTTGTGTTCTTTTCATCACTTGCATCAGAAATTTTATATGTACAACTTTTAAGAGTTGAAATCCACAAAACTGCAGTTAGGGCTCCAGGACATAGAAATCCCTCTCGCACTCTTTTTAAAATCTCCCCTGCTAACACCTGATTGCTGATGGGTTTTAACTAGCGGAGTCCGGGCTGCAGCTGTTAGAAATCTGTAATTGTAAAATACGTGAACAGAAGAGGAGTGTCTGCGGTGGTGGTGTTTTTTAATCGCGGCAAAGCTGTAATAGTTGCTTGCACGCCCAGATGGAGCCTGAAATGTAATTTTCCTCAAATTTAGGGTGGTTCAAATAGCGAAGCGGGGAGAGCAGGCTGCCCGGGCTGCAGGAGAGGGCGGGGGGCGTGCGGTGTGGGGAGAGAGTTTCGAGCTTGTTGTGCCTTTCTTGGGCTCTCTGGATAAATCCTTCACCGCCATCACCCCCACCCCGACCCGCAAAGCCCTTCTTTCGATTACTTGCTGGGTTTGTATCCGCTTCCTATTTTATTATTAAAGTTTACTTAGTGCAGTTTACAGCACTGCCCTCTTCTCCCTTTCTCGAGCTCATCAGTTCATAACGAGAGCTCATTTTACATTCCCTAAAGCAGAGATACGCAATGATCCCTTTCCCATTTAAGGGGAAAAAAAAACACATTTGGTTAAAGCACAAAGCATTTCCTGTGCCGCTTTCG
>NW_010116524.1:0-31414 GCF_000699245.1 Pterocles gutturalis
GCTTTGGCATCTGCGCGTAAGTGCCAGGGGCGCGCGTTGGTGCTTGTGACTCCTGCAGCGTTGTGCCCGAGGTCGTGCTGTGGGTTTGGGGCGGAAGGGATGTGGGGAGAACCCCAACAGCCCCCGAAGGAGCAGAGCTGTCCGCGGGGTCCGGGTCTCTGCTCGCTGCCGAGGGGGAAGGGCCTGGCGGGGTGCTGGGTTTGAGGACTTTCCTTTGGAAAAAAAGGAAAAAAACCGAGCCCAAGCAGCGAATAACGCTTTTATTCATTGTTTTTGCCGCCAGCCGAAGCAGAGACGAGCGACCGGCGCATCTGGTGGCGAGAGGAGGAGTGCTGGCGGTGCGAGGGATGGGGATGCCGCGACCCATGGCTGCTCTGGAGGTAACTCACGGGCGGATCGATAACCTGCCGAAGGTTCCTGAAAGGCTGCGACACTGTACGGAACCTGATTAGCCATTAAATCCTGCATTTATTTCATGCTTTGCTAGCTTGGCGATACCGAACAAACGTTCAGATTGGTGCTGTAGCTGTTTATTTGCTGCTGGCAGTCAAAAATAAAAACAAAGCAACTGTCCACTGATAATTAGCTTTTAAAAAAAAATCCGTATCCGCTGAGGAAGGGGTCTAAAGGAGCATAGTTGGTTGTCGTTATGGTTTGCAATGCAGCTATGCTTTTTCAGGTCGAGTTGGGGCCTTGCAAGAAGGAACACGTTTGTGGACAGTAGGAATGAATGTAGCGGGGATCGATGTACAGAGTGGAAGCTGTCATTTTTTAATATTTATTTTGCCCCAGTTATTAACTAATGTAACTTGTGAACCAAAGCCTAAAGTATGTTGGAAAGATATAGAAACTAGACAGAGACTATTTTGTGCATAAAGGCTCTGAACTCAACTGTATAACCTTTTAACAAAATTCAATTTTAACCATATTTCTGTACAACTGAGGGGAGGCTGAGCTGAGCATTTTTATATGTGTGTTTCCAAGGCCTGCGAGCTCTGTGTACGAGCCTACTGCTGGAGCTTTGTGCTTGGCACGGTGATAAAGCCTGCTCCAGCCACCCTTCTGCTTTATTGCACAAATGTAACCATGAAAGGTTAGAGAAAGGAGGCTAAAATGTCACCTGTTTCCATAAAATCATGTTATAAAAGGTGATAAAAATTAGATTTATACAGGAGATGCCTAGTTGCTATGCATTTGGACATAAAATTATCAAATGTCCCAAAAATCTTTAAAATTATAATCTAGCATGTGGTCTGTAATCATTAATGTATTGTGTAGTATAGATTTTTTTTAAGCAGTAAAATTGTGCGTACTAGATTTGATCTCTTTATCCGCAGCTACGCTCACTTTGTATATTTAAGTGTACGGGTGGCTCCTTTTTCCAGCATAACAATAACCACTCTGTTTCAGCTTGGTTTTAAACCCACACTCCAAATAATTGAAGTGGCAATGCAATCATATTTGCTATCTAATAAAGATGTAAAAAATAAAGTGACTTGAGTCTTTTCTTAGCAATGTAAAATACGTATTTTAATATCTCTCATAGGTGGTTCTCACAACAAAGGGCGAGATGAATATCAAGATTAACATTTTAATTTCCCTTGATGTTTACATAAAAGAAAGTATACTTACATATGAAATCTCTAAAATATAAACCAAGGAACAGAGAAATGTTAACAGTCAAAGAGTCTGAAAGTAAAGGAAAACTATCCTGAATATATTGAACTTCCCTGTTCTTTTGGCAACTCCTGACTTTTACTGATGCAGTTTAAAATACACCCCAGAGACTCAAAATGTTCTTAATGTTTTGACAGTAAAATAAGGATTTTGTATTTTATTTAATATTTGTAGAGCACCAAGTAAAATAGAACCCCAGTCCCTGACCTGAGCCTGACTACCGCAGTACTGAAAATAATATTTAATAAACAGCTTTTACAAACATACATTCCGCTTTTGACAGATGAAATTCTGATGGGTTTTTTTTTGTTTATTTGTGGCTTAATATGGAAGTTACACAGGTAACAAAAGAAGATGCGGAACTATTATTGTTTGGTGATGCATGTTAGAATGAATTTTAAGAATTCCTGCAGCAGTAATAAATATTGCATTAATTTTAAAAGGTTTTTTTTCCCTGTTGCAGTTAAATTGGGAGTGTTTTTGTTATGTACAGAAGTGGAGAAAAATATCCTTGTCTCTGAGTTCTTACTATCTTGATTGTTTTGCTTTCCAATAACTCCTTTTCTTTTGTGTGATCCTGTCACCTTACATTATCCTGACGTAAGAATATACCAGTTCTGTTTTGTCAGTGAGATTTAATGTTTTTTAGGAGATATTTCTGCTCTGAAAGGTCTGCATTTAAAAAAAAGTAGTAGTAATGGAATTATTTCTTTTTTTTTCAGCTCTAACGATTGTTACAGTTAAAAGTAAAATCTCAGATAATTTTAATCTAGGAATTGAATTATCATCTGACATCTTTACATATTCTTTTTGCAAATGTTGTGTCCTGTTATTTTATTTAGTGACTTTCAAATATGAATGTTCACACATGTTCACTAAAAAAATTTTACAAAAATGCAAGAATAAAGTTTATTAGATTTTGCTGTTAAAAAAGTTGTTACATAAAATTTACAGTCAGTTATGGACTGCTCCCAAGGGTGTCGGTTTTTTTTTTTATTTCCCCTACCTTGGCCTTATTTTTTCTTCTTTTTTCTCCCCTTCCGCAAAAAGTGCTATAAGCATCTAAATACTGATATTTTATAACTCACTTGAATTACTGGTTACTTTTAACAGATAAGAATGTAGTATCTTTAGTTTCTTTTCAATTTTTTTATATCTTGATAGTTTGGGGGGGGAGGGGGTTAACTGATATTTTTCCCCCAGAATTGTTTATATCTGTTATCAGTATGGCTCAATAGCTTGCAACCAGCAAGTGTGTTACTTGAAACTTAATGGTGGCAGTTCTTGATAGGAAAATCCTTTCTGGTTTGTGTGAAATTTACTCTTTTTACTTTTCTTTACAGACAAAGGAAAGTATTAGGGTTTGGAAATTGCTGAGCTGAACAATGTAGCTAAATATTTGAAGCATGATAATTGGCGAGGGGGGAGTCAGTTGAGAGCAACACAAAGTATTGACTAAGCTTTCTTATGGTTTTTTTGGTTGGTTGGATTTGGGGGTTTTGGTGTTTGTTTTTTTTTCACCTCAGATGAGAATTACCACCAGTTGCTTGCCTTTTTATGACTGTTGATTCTTACTCTTGAAATCCACCATTAATCTTACTCAGGCAAGAAGTGAGTCATGGTATTTTTATTATTATCGTGTATATTAAATATCTGCAGAAAGAATCAAATGTGCCAAAAAAACATTACCATGAGTAAATTCCTTCTGCAGTTTTAAGCAATAACCTGCAATTTAACTAGGTAGCTTCACATAAAAGTTCTTCTAAATGCTCACTTGTTCATGCTTCATGCCAGGAATACATCCTTTCTGCACCCTGCACCGCTATAACCTGCCTGAACTTCCAGCTGTGGAGCTCCCTGCAAAGTGCATGGCTGCTTTGTGTTCTGCCCATGTCAAATATTAAACAGGGAGCTGTATGCTTCTATTCTTTACCTTTTTTTTTCTTTTTCAGTTCACTTGTCACCATAGAATGCTGATGTGTTCCCACTCCACCCAGAACACACCATTTCACCTTTGGCATGCTTCTCCCTGCGGGTATAAAGTAGCTTAGAAGCAGGTATCTGTATCACCCAAACCCCCTCAGCACTGACAAATTAATGTTTTATAAAAGCATACAAATAGATTAACCTCGTGACAAACATCTTTCTCGTTGTTCTTCTCGTGCAGCTAGACGAGTAAAGCCAAGTCATCACTTATGAAGACATAATTAATTTTTGTGTAAAATAAAGAATAAACTGCAAATCTACTATCAAGCTTCTGAAAGTAGATGCATATGTCATTTATATTTCCAGCAGTAAATGGGTATAGTTGAAATTCATCCAATGACTCTAAAAACCTCTTTAGTATGTTGTTCTCCAAATAAATAGGAAATGTACCAACTGTGACGTTCTTTCAGTTTCACTATTACATCTTTGAGCACAAAAAACCCTCTGAAGAGAAGCTAAGAACCAGACCTATGTAATTCATGTTGAATAAATAAATCCTAGTGTTTGATGGTGGGGTTTGGTTTGTTTTGTGCTCTTCTGTTTTGTAAAAGACCTTAAATTAATTTTCCTGGATCAGTTTGACAGTACAACTTTCTATGCTGAGTACATTCCCTAATTATCCAGAGAATTTTGGGAAAATGATCAAACTGCTGTACTTAATTGTTTGCTATTGGACTTTTCTTCCCAGAGAATCTGGGATATTTGCCATGTTCAGTTTCACGTTCATTTGATGTCCCCAAGTTTTCTGAGAATCCTAGGGATTATGTCTTTTTAAGTGAAGCTTTGAAAAAAAACAATACACAGGGTATACTTTAGAGGAGAGCTACTCCATAATGAATTTAGGAGCAGAAAAAAACAATGCTTACTATGTTGCTTTGTATATTGACTATTATTATTATTATTATAAAATAGCTGAAAACATTTGCTGTTATTATACTTTTTAGTAAGGTATTCTAGTATTGTCAGGCAACTTTTGCTGAGCAGAAGCTTCTCAAAATAAAATGTATCATTGACTTGTTTCCCTGTATTAAGAATACATTTTAAGTCTAAGTGACAAATTTTGTTCATATTGATAAACCCTAAAGTTTATGAAGTCACGGTTTCTTTCTGTTTCTCTAAATGAAAATCTAGATTTCTGTTTAACCAAGTTCGAGGCCCATTTGTGATTAGCAATTGGGGTTTGATTTTTTTTCAGTGACAGGAGCAGCCTGGCAGAAGTGCAACTTTTTAAAATACAGGTGAGGGGTTCTTGTCTGACTCTTCAGAATGGGGCTGGTTATCAGTAGCTTTGGTAGAGGCTTGGAATTTCCCTGAAGTTAATATGGTGGACTATTACAGATTTACATCTAGGTAATAACCTGAGAGATTCTGTCATTTTGTTACAGAGAGATAGCCTGATACACTTGTTAATGTGTAATTGCAGGAGAGGCTGGAGGAAAAATATTTCAGTGTTTACAGCTACTCCTTGTACAATTTAGATAAAACCAGAGGAGACTATAAGAAATATCAGAGAGATCTACCGAGAGCAAAGATGAGCAGAACCATGTAAGTAAAATTTCATGATGTTACATTCAAAATAATTTATTGGGAAAAGTAATATGAGTCAGTCATGGTCCTTATGGTCTTCTAAGAAAAAAAAACTCTATTCAGTAGCCAGTAGGAAATATTTTTAAAACACCATTCTATTTATTACATATTTAACATTGTGAATATGGTAATTTTTTCTAGAACCCTAATATGAAAACAGTGTTTAAATAAAATATTTGTAGCAGGTAATATTTAAGTATGTATACAAATTTCCTCTGTTTCAGAGACAATAAAGCAGGATCTTCTGCAAACTCTAGCACATAGTTCAAGAACTGAAGTAGTTGCATGATTTCAAATTAAAAATCATGGGTTTCCCCATCACAAAATATAGCCATCCTGGCTTTACTTTTGCCTCAGCAATCACTAGAGCAATGATTTTAGCAGTCTTCAGAACTGCCACTTCTCTAGGTAAGAGCAGACAGTGACAGTACACGTGTAATTAGAAGGATCGTTGGCCTGACCCACCCCAGCCTTGCTGTGTTGCCAGCTTTCAGACAATCCTTAGTTTCTCCTGAGCGGCTCCTTCTAGTGTTGTTTGTTTTCGTTTAGAGCTGCAAAGTATTTTTATTTCTATGATGTAGTTGAAATGTCTGCTTTCCCCAAAATAGTAATGATGTAGTGCAAGTAGCACCACTGTTTCCACTCGCAGTGAAGATTTGAGGGCTGTTAGCGTTGAACCGTTTGGCTGACAGTGCCTACTTTGGGCAGCATGTGTGATTTGTCAATCAGCCATGAAATACACATCACCGGGATTCTGAGCTCCATTTATTGTTCAGTCTTCTGCAAAAACACTGGGCTGCTGATCCAGATTTCTCTCTCCGTTCCTCTGTAGTATCTACTTGGTGCCTTGAAAGGATTATTCTTTATTTTTTCAGTTTGCCCAGATAAATTGTGGAAGAGTTTTGGTGTGCCAGGTAGGCATGGTGAACTAATTGACACATAAATTGCGTAAGGTAACCACTGATTTAAAATTACTGAATCAATCTCTTGAATTTACAGCTTTTAGAGTGCCAGAGAGAGGAAGTGTGATTAGACCACAAACAATCCTTGCGTGTGTGTGATGCTGGTTCAATTTTTTTGTTTACTTCCTTGTTTTTAACCTAATACTCATGTAAGATGGAGGCTGGCACACGTGCCTCCCTTCTCCCAGGTGAGGACCTACCGCAAGATTAAAAGATTGTGCTCGCTGGAGCTCAGCTAATCTGTAGTTTTCCCATGCAAAGTGGAGCAGCTTATTTGGTGGCAGCTGAGAAGAACCCTCTTTCAAGGATATCTACCCAGGTGACCAGCTCATTCTTTTCAGAGGTACAAAATACTGTTTTTTCTTCCTTGTGCAAGAATTTGAACTGAAGTTGGATCCCCCTGCACACCCGAGTGGATGAAAACTACAAACTTGTTGGATAAAAGGCACTTTGGTTGGGACCTAGTTTGGTAAATGTGCTCTAGAAATGCTCTGTGAATCTTTGGGATCCTCCAAAATCCTTATCTAAAAACACTGATGGTTTTTTTGTTTGCATGCAAGGTATTTTTGTTCTTGAAAAACAGTTGGGCCGTGGTTTATCTGTTAGAAATTTATTAGGAATGAAAGCTGAGGTTTTCACCGTTTACTTTCTTCTAGACCTGAGCAACAGAGTAAAATACCAAATTCCCACCATTTGAGAAATAAAAGTAGAAAACATAATTTCTCCTGTTTAATACAATTCATAAAAATCATCAGGGTTTGAGAAGAACAAGGTGGGGTATTCTGTTGAGCTGCAAGAGGAATTACCCACATGAAATCTAAATAATATTGAAAATAATACACTGACTTTTTAAAGAAAAGATCACATGGAGCCTGTTGATCACAATTTCATCAGAACTTTATGTCTCAAAGCTTAAATTTCAAGACATAGTTCAGTTTCAGGGAATTTTGGAAAATTTGTTTTGTACAAACAGAAGAGAGAGTTGCCCAATAAGTTACCAAAAATATTTCCTGCATAGCCTGCTAGCTGTCAGGTTTTTCTAGTTTTGGTTTTGCTGGTTTTAAGGGATGAACAAGGAATGTAGAGAGAAAGTAGCAGACAAAGCAGCAGAAGTCAGGAGTGAGTCACCCGTGCTACAGCAAACTCCTGAACAAGAAGGAAATTGGAGAGGCCCTTAGAAAAAAAAGTTATATCAGCTTTCCATCCTTCCGGTAAATGCCCAAGTTAAGGGAGAACTGATTTATGCCAGAGGCCAGTCAGTAACATGAAAAAATCAGAGGCCCTCACTGAAGTTCTAGTATCAACGTTTCTGGTCACTGAGAGTTAATGTTACAGCAGGTCCTCAGACCCCAGCAGGACATTCCTTTTCCTCAGATCCTGCGCAGCAGTTGCAGTTTGAACAACATAGGCAGCTGATTCCTAATTTCTGATTTCTAATACCCAGACCTGAGGCCCAGGGCTGCTTAAGTTATTACTTATTTTCAAAGCAGTAAATATTCTTTAAAAAAAAAAAAAAAAAAAAACAGAAAGAGGCATTCACCTACCTAATCCCACTTAAAAACAAACCACTACATGATTCTTAAATTCTAGCAACATAGCAGCACCTCTGCTGGTTTTCTCCCAGTCAAAAGTCCTTTTCTTGTGAAGTTCTTTACAAGTCCTAACAAAAACAAGCCCAAATTAGAAGTCCTAAATCCCCTTTCTTTGGGTCTTGTAACCTAAACTAAAATTAACATCCAAGTCAAATTAGAAAACCCCTCAAGTGAAATTGACTTTATAGTCCACCACTCTCCATGCATCCCAGATTTCATCAGATGAAATGTAACTGCAATTGTGCTTTACTTCTGAAAAATCAGGCGTCTTTTTAGTGAGGTATAGCGTATAAAATACGAACTATGTCCAACACAGATATCCTTTGTTAGGAAGTTCTGGAGGCTTAGCTAAATCCTAGCTAGTTTGTAACATCTCGGTCCCTTCTGCTCAGCCTCCAAATTATTTGATTCTTCATTCTGTCCAGCAACAATGAGAAAACTCTGAAATGCTTCTCAGGGCCACCTTGAAGATCACTGAAGGACGAGTTGATGTGGAAAACAAACCTGGAAAATAAGGAGTATAAAGCTGCAGAGAAGCTGAAAGAAAACAGAGTAACATTAAACGGAGGTAAACCTAAATTATCAGCTGTCGGGGAGATTTCACAGTATATCCCAAATATTTACAGTGTTCTGAACTGGTAACTACCCATAGTTAGAGCTAGTCAAGAGCTGGGTGCAGTTGTTTGCTTGAGGGATAGTGCAAAGGAGATGCTGCAGTGATCAAAGACTTTGTCAGACCTTACTAGGAACAGGAAAGCTAGTGCATGAAAAACAGTGAGAATTCTTAAGTGAGATTTGGGCATAAAGCTTCTTGCTGTCTTGTCCTTAAGTGGTGAAAATAGGACTACTGGGGGGAACATCCAGTTTTGAAACAAAAGAAACACATAACCAAGCCCTTCATTCATGGTCCAACAATAACGTAAAAGGTACCAATCTGCTACGTGTGACAGATGACATGAGATACAACTGCATCATCTAATTGCTTCATAAAATAAAGGCGACAGTCAGTATCTTTCCTGCTTGTTGGTATAAAACAAGGCTGTTGTTATTAGCGATAGATTGAGTCAGTCATTGGATTTTGTAAGAATGCAGTATTTGAGCTGCAGGCTGCTTTCTGTCAGTTACTTCGTGTGTCCCAAAGCACCACCCCACCGTGAGAGGGTGCACCTAATGCCAATACTGGAGCATTCCTCAGATGAGGAGCCTTATCAGCTTTTTCACTTAAAAGATCCAGCATTTTAAATATAAGACACCCTGCGATCAGGTAAGTGTGAATCAGTGGCTTGACAGGGCCAAAGAAAAGTGTCTTAACACCAGTTACTTAAAACTTGGGTGGCAGTGATCCCCTTGCAGTTCCATCACTGAGAGTGATATTTACTTGGGAATACAATTTCATTTTTTACTGGCCTTTGGGATACCTTTACGACTATATTCAACTGCTGCTGTACTTGGCGCTTGCAACTCAACATTTAAAATCACTTCCATACACTTCCCTGAAGTCCTAATGGCATTTCTGCTTCCAGAGAGCTAACCGTCTCCTGTAATTAATTCCTATTAACATTATCCACATCCACTATCTTTGAATAATCATTGCCACTTTTCTGATTCACTGTGATTGTTTAACAGAACCAGCTGCCAAAAAAAAAAGTCACAACCCAACCTATCCTTATGCAACCTCCTGGAAGCGTGCCCTTTCTCTGCCTCCCAACATCACAACACCCCGCAGCAGTCCCGTCACTCCTGAGATGAACCACCACTGCACCCACGTTGTGAGTTCATGGCCCACACCTCACCTCTGGCTGCCGAGGCCGAGGAACCCTCCTCTGGTGCATGGCTACTCTAAAGAGGCCTCCAAGGAGCAGCAGAGGTGCTGAGTTCACAAAGCCTTCCTCTGGCTCTATCTTCAGTTTCAGTCTTCGTCTCACCTCCAAGGCTGGTATCTACTGCCGCTCGCATAGACAGCGGACTCCTCCATAGCATCTTGATCCTGAATGTTTATCCTATATGATCACCTCCATGCCCATAAAGGACACTGAAATTTTTATCTTCTAATTTTAAGATGACCTGAAGTGCTGATACAGACTTGCCTCTAGCTGGAGGATGCTCTCCTGCTGCCGAAATGCCTGGAGACAGAGGATGGTCTCCTGCGGGCTCCAGAAGCGAGTCTGAGCTCGCTGAACCCTCTCACCACGAATGGGCTTGGCTGGAGACTCACAAATTTCTTTTCAAATTGAGTATAATACATTTATAAATCAGTGTAATATGATGTGGTAAACTTTAATAAACAAGTTCTGGACATTGTCTCTCAGAATTACCTTAAACTTTCACATGCCCTGTTCTTCTGCCAGGTGAAACAGGCGAAGCTTCCTTCCTGAGAGACTCCAGAAGTTCAGCAGCACAACTAGTAGTTATCCTACAGGTGGAAATTTGGCCCTGATACACAAATGATCCATCAGTGCAAAAATGCCCTCAAGGAAGCAGAAAAAAAGTTACAAGATCTACCTGAACTGTATCTCAGAGGGAACAAATAAAGTACACTGAGTAACCGGATTCTTGACCAACGACTGGGGGGGAGCAGGGGGATGTTGCAAATCTGGTGACAGTCAAGGCTTGCTTATACACGCAAAGAATTTTGCTGTTTCCCTCTTGCACCTATTCATAGAAAAATAAATTTCTCTTGTGCCATGTGAGATCTCTTCCTCCACACCCACCCAGGTTACAGGGTCAAGACTTCTGCCCCTCCCTGCCCCCCCCCCGCAGCACTCCTCCCTCTAGGGAATCCTACGCAGACATCTTTAAAATGACTGGGAACAGTCACAAAAATTCTCCAGCCCTGCTCCTCCTTTCTTATTCTCAATGATTCTAGATGCAACTGACATATTCACATCAGTTTCTTATTGCGTAGTGGTTATGCATCCCTTGGTGTTTTTTAAGAGCTCACACCATCTTCTACCTCCTTTCCTTCAGATTATTACCAGAAATTAGGAGGGGTTTGGTTTTAAGAAATTAGATCCTTAAGATATTTATTCTGATTCTTCTGAAGAAAGCTTAAATCCCAGGATAAGGCAAAAAAATCCTTTTTTACAACCTTCATTTTGTGAGGAACTACAGCAACGCTTTATATGAGTCAGCAATGGACTGAGCACTGCCATGATCACTACTTCCAGTTTCTGTATCGTAGTCTTAATTTATATTGCTTTCCATTAAATTATTCATTATTAGAAAATTTATACCAGACTGCTTAGTACCTGAAATAGTCCGATACAAATTCAGTTTTTACGGGCTCCAAGTCTGAAATTTGTTTCTGAATGAGAATCAAAACAGGAATAAAACAATTCCTACAAGTTCTACTGCTATAACTGAAAGGCAGTGGTGTAACTAAGCACTACAGCTTCATGCGCTCAAGTTTCTTTTTTTTGAGCATGAATTTAAATTACTACCTTTACCCTTATCTAAGCAGGTATGCAAATATGCTTTTCCATTCACATTGGAAAAAAGAGATGATCAGTATCAACAGACAAATCTGAAAGTACTGTTAGTTATTTTTCACCAGAAGTTATCTATAGCCAGTTTGAAGGTGCTTACAAGTAGAGCGGATTTTGCTGTACTAGTCAAACACTCGTTAGTCCCTGCTTGTGACATATGAACTGCTTTGTTGCTGATGCTATGGTTCATCTATCCAAATAGTTCACATCTTGTCCATTTCCTACAGGAAAGCCATCATTATCTCATTCCGATTTATTATTAATGCGGAACTGGGCATTATAGAAGGAACTGGGGGCGATTTGGCTGTATTGAGCCAAATAACGGCGTTACAGCAAATGTAGTTTCTGAATAAAGCAAAAAGTGTGTTTATTGCAGAGAACAACAGTAGAAAATTCTTGCCTTTACAGAAAAAAAAAAATAATGGCACTGAATATTCTAGTGCTTCTCCTAACCATTATGTATGCAGCAATTTAACCAGCCCTGAACGTATTCTTCAAGTTTTGCTATAAATAAAAGAAAGGTACTAAATCCTGAGCTAGGAGGATGACAAACTTCCTGCCACTGAACTTGTTTCTAGCCAGTCTCCAGTATCTTTCTGTGCTTCAATACAAATATAGAAGTTTACCGACTTACTTAATAGAAACGAACACAGGGGGATGAATTGTTACTGAAATCTGATCCCAGCAGTGTTCCAGATACGATGATACAAGTAAAAATATAGCTCCAGTAACGCAGCCAGGTCAAAAGCAACTCATTCCAAAGAGACAGACTCCTTCCCTGTTCCGCTTATTTTGCCCTCTCTCATTTGGTGACACCTTACCTTTATCGAAGACAGAAGGACCATTTGTTTCTAGTTATACAATCTCTTTAGGTTTCTGTAAGTTCTGTATCATTTCAAATAGAAATGCAATCATCAGCGTGGCTGTTGAGGCTTGGTATCGTGATGTATACCTGAGGACTGCAGAACTGGTTTGACTTTAAACCGTGTTCTCCCTTGAACATTTAAGTGATCTTACTTTCCTTTTCAAAGACTAAATGTTAAAAAAAAACAACAACAACACAGAACTCAGCATACAAAACCACAAAGCTCTGCATTCCACTAGATACTTAACTCTTAACACGTTATTTTTTCTAACAGATCTTTCTTACTCTTCCTTCTCCCTTTCCCTAAAAAAATTTTTTTCATTTTGCCGCTGTGAACAGCCCAAATAACTCTGACTTCTGAGAGTTGAGCAAAATGCAGCAAAGCACATTAATTTTCACTGCTGTTTAGTGTAAGGATTCATCTACCATGAGCATTCCTCTTAAATGCTTGTGTCTCATCTGCATGGTTCTCCATTTGGAAAAAGCTGCCTTTGCCATTGTAACCTTGTGCTGCCGTATGCAATAGCCCAAGGTCAGTCAAGGACAGGGAAGCAGCAGAAAGTAACAACCCAGAGACATTTTATAAAGCTAAGGGAAGGTGGACCTTTAACTACTCAACGGTGAATTTCTTTTTGGATCATTCATTAAGTCTTGTTTCTAATGTACCCAACTTCTTCAAACACAAAACCAGCCCATCCTTCCCAATTAAAAAAAAAAATTTAAAAAAAATGTACTTTGAACTCCCCATCTGTTACATCCCACAGGGGACAAATACCACTTTCAGGGACCCCTCCAAATTTTGTGTTCAGGTGCGAAGCAGACAGTCATTAAGTACTGACAATGCAAGTTTCTTCATGGCCGAGATGCAGCATCCGGCACTTTCAAGCGCCACTTCAAAACTAAAACACCGACGTACTTCCTGAAGGTGCTCTGCAGATCACCAGCTGCCCACAAAGAGCTAGTATATATGTTCCAACGTGCGACCATTCTAATTTAAAAAAAAAATGTGTTATAGAACTTGATACACTGCTTTGAAAATTTCTCTGAAAACTTGACACATAGAGGAAAAAGATAGGAAAGCATCACCTTTACAAAGCACTCCTGAAAAAACAGAAACGTTAAGTGAATCAGCAGGACAGAACGTTTCATTAAACTTCACTCACTCTAACTTTCTGCTATTAAATGCTTCCAAAAGAATTCTGGCACTGAGCTGAATCTCCTAGGCTGGTCAGGCCAACAGAAGACTTTTGTGCCAAAATTACCAGGTTAGGATACTGTGCGATGAGTTTAAGGACCCAAATTCTGCCTACCTTTTAGGGATTTAGTAAAAGGAGCTCTCCTAAAATAAGCCTCTCCAGAGGTGTGTCAATGTCTGTCATACTCATACCCAAGTTAAATCAAAGTTAAAAGGGTCATTTCAAGAACGCCAACTGTCTAGCTACGATTAGGCAACTCATCTCTCAAGTTATTCACACAAAACGATGAGAGTATTCAAAACCCCTCCTCACAGGAACGATAAACCCATAAACTGACCAGTGCTTAGAAACAGCACTTGGATGATTCTGTGAAAAAGTTCAGACAGTTCAACCTCCCGTGACCGTAGAGTCTCCATTAACAGACTTTCAACAAGGTCCATCAGAGAGCAGATCAGCAGCAGTGTGCAGGACTACCAAGTACCTGTCACTGGGTAACAACATGGACTTTCTTCTCGTGAGGCTACAAGGCTGGTTACAGCCCTCTGCCTTCCATCACCAAAAGCAGAGACTTAGTTTAAATTTTATTCCAAAACCAAGTTCATGATGCAGAGAGCAGCCCCCTCATATTTGGCTGTAGCAAGCCCCTCACTAGAGCAGCAGCGGCATTTCTCTCAGTGCAGGTCTTCACTACTATTTAGTCAGCATACAGGGTTTTGGTAATCCATCTTCCATTTCTGAATACAGAGAGGGTTGACTGCTTTCATGTTTTCATTAAAAAAGGGAACTGGAGATTTCTTCACGAAGAATAAATAGAACTCTAGATCAGGCAACAGTCATTTATTTATTGACTTAAACAAGCAAAAGGTATCTGCAGACATAGTGGCCACCACTTGAGCAATACAAATCAACACTACCGAGGAACAGGGAACAGCTTTTCTCTCACCCCTCCCATCCCAGAAGTAACAATAGACATACCAGGGCCCCTGGAGAAAAGA
Organism: Pterocles gutturalis; assembly: GCF_000699245.1. Lineage (NCBI taxonomy): Eukaryota > Metazoa > Chordata > Aves > Pterocliformes > Pteroclidae > Pterocles > Pterocles gutturalis. The sequence continues at coordinate 14,346 of NW_010116524.1, forward strand.
GAAGGAGAAAAATTATAAAAGGTGCTTGGAATGAGCTGCAGAGTTGAAACGTGAACAATAAAAAAAAAAAATCATTAGCTAACGCACCGTATCACCACAATCACCTCAAAAATAACTGTTATTGTTCCATTTCTTCCAGGTACCAAATCTATAGTGCTGTTTAACAGCTATTTCAATGTATCAACAACTGTCCTCAGCTGAAGCAGAACAGCAATTACTACTTATATTAAATTTGAGGCTGCAGACAGAAAGAAAAGTTTCCACAGAGTACGATGCAAGTTTTCTCTACTTCATTAAAACAGAGTGGGGGAGAAACAAAGCTACTTTTAACAGTTATGTCCATTTCTATCCATCAAGCAATTCATTCCGTATGGATAGCCTGTTACAGACACAAGATCCTGCTAGAGTATGGCAACGCTACTCACCCTGTGACAGTGCATCTGAAGAATGTATCTGCAAGTCCCTTAAGTTGTGGGCCACCGAAAGTCCCAGCCTGCTACTCCTGGGTGGTTATTTTTTAATCAGACATCACCAAAACATCAAACGGACTGCATGCAAATCATTCAGTCTTCCTTGGAACAGTTGGAAATAGAGTAAGGCATTCCTCAGATTTAGAGAAAACATTAGGAGGCTGTAGTTTTGCAGGCAAGGAGACCTTTTATTTTAATCCATTAAAAGAACCCAAAATAGTCAGCAGGTGGCCACATCTATCCATGTTTCATTAAAATCACATAAACCCTAAGTACAAAAGCACCACTGATTATTGCTCTAGAAAAACTGCATGAAAAATTCAAATACACACAGTAAAAACATCACCATATGCACAAGACTTGATTTCTTAAAGCAAGTGTATGGAATGCTGATCCAATTTTACACATACCTTGCAATATTAAGTTGATATTTATATTACTTGGCAACAACGGGAATTTCTAAAAGCACTGTTATGAGAAGGGAAATGTTCATATCATATACAGTTTAATATGTCAACTATCATAGTCCTAAAAAAATTAGCATTTACAAAATACTTGATAAAAATATCTTTTAAAAGTTGTCCAAGAGGTACATAAAATCAACCCAAAATTTTCATGATATTTCATTCATTCTTGTCACCTACAGATTCAGTTTTCTGAGCCTGGGGAGAAGAAAGAAAGAAAGAAAGAAATTAATTACTACAGTACATTGCCATTACATACCTAAATACCCAAACTACCCCATGTCCTTTGATTTCTTATTTGCAGCAGCTCCGTTTCAAGCCTCTGTCCGTATTACATTTACACAAACACAACAGGTACATCCACACCCTTCTCTTAAATCATTGGTCCCAGCTTTTCAAAAGCAATACAAGCCTTACCTGCCAGCTTCCATTGTTCCTACTGACAAGCACCACACTACTGCCTGTTTCTAGTCACTGCACACATGCTGAGTGCTCTACCGTACCCTCAACTTTCACTCTTTCAATCTGCCCTTTACTGAGAGTGTGCTGGGTGGGACACCTCTGGAGGTTGAAACACTAACAGCTGAGCGAGAGATGCGAATCTGCAATAACATTATGGGCAATAAAAAGAAACATTATGAACATGCTATCAATGTCTGAAAGGCTGAATAATTAAAAAACACTGATTCAATCAGCAGGAGGTATGTGTGGCAAGTACCTCTTCAGCTTTATTGTCACCATTTTCAGATGGTGTAGTACCTTCCTTTGCAGCTTCTTGCTTTTCATCCTTCTTCCCTTTAGCACCTTTGTTGGCCTTTGTTCCAGGTTCCTTCTGACAGAAGATTAAAAACATGGGCACAGACATTGTATGAGTAGCCAGCACCCTACATCTGTATCAAAAAAACATCATGGGAACTATAACGCAAATCTCGGCAAGCTGGACGTGCTGGACGGAAACAGAAAACCAGCCAAAGACTACCCGGAAAAATGTATATCCACAGAAGTTATATAGACTCTCAACATTTCTAGAAAATGCTGATGTCTGCTTCTTTATTGTTTCTGCTAATTTACAGGGACACAAAACCCCCTCCAACTATTTTGGTCCAACTGAGCTGCATATACAGAGTTATACACAAGATATCTGCATTAACAAATCCAGTTACAGTATTCTGGAAGCTTATTCAGCCAAGCACAAACACCACACTTTGTGTAACAGCACCACACTTTCGATTAACATGAACTATTAGATTTTAAAAATTAAGCATTTTTGTTGGCTGCCCTTTTGTTAGTTTGATAACATCTGTGATGTTCATTCCATGTCAATGAAAGAACCAACCAACACACTAGGGAGGCAAACTGATAAAAATCCATCTGCAGCAACACAAAGCAGAGAATTTATCAGAAGGAACCATTCTAACAGCTACAGTTTCATTTGGAGATTTGCTCTTAAACAAACAATTCATATTTTGAAGTCTACTTTCTTCTTAAATCCTTTCTCTATGTACATTATTTATGTTTGTGATCTAAGGCTAGTAGAGAGACAGGGTACGGATTTTAAGTGCAGTGGAATAAAAAAATTAAGTGTACATGAAGCTATAGGAACTACCAGACTCCCATCTGTATTAACACTCTTTTTTAAGAGGGGAGCGGGATGGACTCGGTGAGACTTTATTGGTAATTTCATTTGATAAATCATAAAATGGTCAAAGTCATAGTTTTACTTTCACATACAGACTTGGTATCACGATACTTGCCCAACTGAGATACCAATAGAAGGACTTGAAAAATGTAAGTGGGAAGGGTGTTAGACTCCGTTTCCAGCATGTTTTTTTTCCTGATAAAGCAATTGCTTTTATTTAACATTCCCCTTGGGCACAAATAAATCTACAGTTTCTGAAGTACATGATTTATATGCAGAAATAATGAAAAGGTATTTCAGACACTAATAAGATTTCAATTTTACCATAACTGGCCTAGAAAACCCAAACCATTCAAATTAAATATATTTAATTTCACCTTTAATTATAATTGTGCATTCTCAGCAACGGCCAGGCTTCAAGAACAGATAAGGGTTTCTCACTATGAAATTAAGTACTGCCCCTCTAGACAAGGAAACAGGATGGCATAGAGTAATTTCAAATCCTACGCAGAAATTGCTAGGTCTCAGGTGGAGCTTATTCAAACAACCCTGTACATTTCAGGAAGGATAGAAGAAAGATTCTTCTTAAACTAGGAAATCCCTGTCAACTAACAGTCTGCATATCAAACAGGCCAGACATTCTGTGTGGGCCAGTAATGAGGCCCGGAAGGGGTGGAACAGAAAGAAAAGAATGATCTAATTTGGGCTTTGGTTGGTTGTTGTGTTTTTCCGGTTTTTTTGGACCGGGTCGGGGGAGGAAGGGGCGGGCAGGGAGCTGTGGGGAGGGCAGGGGAGCGGATGCCTCACAAACCCACTGTGATTTTAACTGCTTGCAATGCAAAGGAGGAATATACTTGCTTACTATTGGCTACAACGATGGCAACCAAAAATAAAGTATTTACCTTTGTGGTTTTCCTTGGTTTGGGTTCAGGTTTTGGTGGAGCAGGCTTCTACAAAACATTTGGAGTTGCACAAGGTGTTAGACATGTTACCAAAAGCCAGCCAGCCACCTCCACACCCCAGCTTTCCCCCACACCACGCTTTCTGCTGATTCAGTATGCATCTAGGAAAAGACTGGAAAACATCAATGCACACGTGCACCTCATCGCTGTCCACACCCATTTTCCTCCTCTCCCTCATCTAAGAGTCAAAGCAATTTGGGGGGCATTCTAAGAGTAAAATGTGGACATCATTACTAACTATTTAAAAAAAAAGAAAAAAGTCATATATGTTCTAACAGAGAAGAAGAACTAAAACCAAACACTAGTAGTGGCACCAAACGAAGTCCCTGAAGGACAGTTCTTCCTCCTTCCCAGGGAAGTAGCTGCATTTCCACCACTAGCACAAGCCTGCAAAACGGTACAAAGTCAATACTGCACGTAACAGTGTTGCACTGAGGTGGGGAAAATACATCTTTTATCAGAACAACCCCAAGCCTGAAAACCTGAAACCAAGAAAACATAGGTAACTTTAGCTCTAGAGTTCTTAAATACCCCTCAGCAAGAATAAAAATTGAACCAAGCAAAATACGACAAACCTGTTTGGTCTGAGAAATGGAATGTGCCTTAAAAAGCATAAAACAAGAGGTGTTACACATACTTACAGCCGACAATCTTGCTGACCGTCTTGTGGGCTACAGAAAAAGAAAAAAAGACAACGTTTTTCTAGGCTTACAGCAAACAGTATCCAAAGCAACACAGCATCAGTAATTTCACGGTGACAGCATAAAATATGCCCCTACCCATACACACCTCTATTGCCAGACACAATTCACATCTTCCTCATTTTGGATGATCAAAAATTTGAAAGGGACAAAGTGATGTGAAAATTAGTAATAAAAATTGTTCAGGAATTACAATGTCTAAATCTCCATATGGTTAAACACTTTTTTTTTTTGGCACCTATTTTACAAGTGCTTCTGAGTCCCTTGCTGCTCTGTGAAAGGTTCACAAATACAACAAGCTTGACTACCTGTGCACAGAACGCTGAACCTCTTATAGATACTGGGTAAAAATATCATCTGATTAACAGCAGAATAAAGTTAATATCCTTCCCCAGAGGATACCACAGCCCTAAAATTTCAAAACATGAAACTAAGTCCTTCCACTTCCTCAGTTCCCCACACACTCAATCCAAGAGTCCAGGTGCACAAAGACAGCTGCAGGTCGAGAGGGAGAAATTATTTCTTCTATTTAAACACAATTCTCAAAAGGAAAGAAGTCAGTCAGTTATTCTGCTTTCCTCCACCTTACTTTATCACTTCAACACACCTTCCTTAATAATTCTTATTTCACTCTGTTGTTTGTTAAAGACAAGCTAAGCCTTAGAAATTGTTGTAAGCTCATTAGTTTGTTCACAATATTTTTGTATTCATTAAAACAGACGAACCCACAATCCAGGCACACAGCATGGTTAGCAAACAGTTAAAGTTTGGTGTGTGTCTTAAAACTGGAATCACACTTGCAGCCAAAATAAAGGGACAACTCAACTGCAACAAATATCCCATGTCACACAGCTTAAAAAGTGAATAAAAAAAATCTTCTTAATTACATATTAAGCATTCAAGTTGAGCTGAAAAAACATGGCACCACAGATCCCGCAACAGGAAAAAGCTGTTGGTAATATCTGAAGAATGCGGTAACTTGTATTCATTGGAGCCATTTAAGTATTCTTAGTGGAAAGCAGTAGCAAATAGTTCCAATCTGCACCCAGCAAAATAGAAGTCTTGTCCAAAAGCACCTGAAGATATGTTCAGCTATCAAATATTCATGCATCATTAACAAAAAAAAAAAGTAAACCTCTTTTTGTCTTGGCAGTTTAGAATATCAATGGCTTGTCAAGCAGCCCAGCGCTATTTTACAGCAGGTTAAATTAAGCATTTCACTTGGTCAGGTAATCAAAGAACTCCTAGCTCAAGGCATCTTTTACAAATCTGTTTTCTTAACTGATGCTTTCTGTCCCTCAGCATTTGGGCACTGGAATGTTTTGTTAGCATCTACTGTATAAATGATATTATATTGTTTTAGATAAAATATAATTCCCTCCCATATTACCCAACTGTTCCTGTTCCACAACTGGTTTCGTAGAAGGCTTGTATTGCCTTAAGAAGTCAACATAAACCCTCAGTTCTTCAAAAATACCTGGCAGGTAAGGAATTTTAATTCTTATTCAGAGTTTGTATGTCTTTTGTGTTACCCAATTATAAGGAGGGAACTGCAGTCAAGTCAGCAAATATCACATTTTAATGTGCTTTGGGAGCCCTTGTCCCCCCTTCAGACATCTGTACTAAGCCGGGAACTAGCAGCTTGCCCAGCAGTCTCGCTGACAGCGTCCCACCAGCCAACACCTGCGGAAAGAGCCTATGAAATGGAGCAGACACAGAACAACGCTTTGCACTTTCCTGCTGTGCCAGCTTCTGGCAGTCTACAGCTGAGAACTTTCCAACCTGGATATTATATCCACATCACGTGTTTAACAGTCTCTGAAGGTAACTTTCTCCATACATTTGTCTAATACCCCAGTGATCCCATTTGCACTTTCAGTTTCCACAACATCCTGCGGAAATGAGTTCCGTAACAGACCCAGGGAAGCTGTGGATGCCCCATCCCTGGAGGGGTTCAAGGCCAGGCTGGATGAGGCTTTGAGCAACCTGGGCTGGTGGGAGGTGTCCCTGCCCATGGCAGGGGGGTTGGAACTGGATGATCTTTAAGGTCCCTTCCAACCCAAACTATTCTACGATGCTTATTATGCTCTGTGTGGAAAAGAAAAAGCAAAACTTTTCCCCCTCTGTTGTCTTTTCTGTAAACTTCTTGCCTCTTACTTTCACTAGATTCCTCTTGTTTTCAGGTTACATGAGTAATAATTCCCTAACTGCCTTTCTCTGTGTTATTGATGATTTTATCATGCCTCTGTTACATATTAAAAAAAAAAAAAAATCAAGAATCCTAGAAAATCTGGGTTGTGGTTTGTTTTATTTTTTTTTAAAGCTGCTCTACATCCTCTGTTTGTCCCACTCGACTCAGTATCCTTTTCATTCTATCATGGCCTTTTTAAGGAAAAGTCAGGAGAGCTTAATTTAGTAGTCCCACATCTGGGAGCACAACAAATTACTTTAGTGATACACTGATGTTTCACATTTCGCCCTCTAGTAATTTCTCCTATATTGTAATTATGTTTTATTTAGAGGAACTGACATTTTCTAATAACTATTCTCTCTTATTTCACAATTCACTGATTAACAGCTGATTTGGTGACCAGCACTGTGTCTTCCCCTCCTCCCTGTGTATTAATTTGCATTTCTCTATACTGAATTTCTATTAATATTTTATCACCTACTCATCAGTGACATAACAGCTTTCTCAGTCTCTCTCACTTCTGACTACCCTGCTTATTTTTTTGTAAACTTCATCAAACTTGGTCATTTCTCCAGTACCTCTTTTCCTAGATCATTAAGTAATGTATTCAGCAGCACAATCCCAAACACATATCCTTCCAATAATTCACTGTTAAATCTCCTCCATAACTACTTCTTCCCTGCTCTCTTTTCCTATCTTTATTTGTTACCAGTTCTTAGGAAGATCTTCCCTTTAACCCACGCTAGATTAGTTTCTTTAACAGCCTGCTTGGGGAGCCTTATCAAAAAGTGCTCTTAATATGCAAGTGAATGACACCAACTGGCACACTATCATTGTATCTGTCGACTTCTACAAAGAACTCAACTGCCTCAACTATGACTTCTCCTCCAAAAGCCGTGTCAACTCTCCCATTATACATTTGTCCACATATCCTTTTTAAAAAAAAACAAAACAAAACAAAACACAAACAAACAAAAAACACAAAAAAAACCCCACCTACTTTTTCAAGTTAGACTCGCTTTATTTTCCAGAATCCCTTATCTAAAGTCCTGGGAGCATGTCATCACCTTCAGTTACTCTAGTACCGAGGCCAATGCAGGCAGTAAATTACATACTGCACTGAACAGGTTGGCAATTGCTGGTGAATACTGTCTAGTCCTTGCTCACACTCAAAGAATGTCCTCCAGACTCTACACCCATGAGAAAAGGCTCCACTGTGAGAACCTCCTTAAGAATTCTCCACAGCCAGAGTTTCATTCCTGTTTTTCAGCTTCACATTTGCCATGCTGCAGGGTTCGCTTCTTTCCTCATTATTTTGCATCAATACAAAAAACACCTCTCAGAAATAATAAATTTCCCTTATTTTGCTATTAAGCCATTCTGGGGGGTTTTTTGGGCGAGGGGGGGTGGTGGTGTTGAAATACAAGATGCATTTCTGCAAGCCTCTAGCATGGCATACCGCAAAGCCTCTCTGCCGCCTGAAACCACTAAACAAACTTTTTAGCTGCTTCTTTTAGTACACTCTCATTTTAAATAAAATTCCCTTTCTTGGTATCAAATCTTACCACAGCAGTTTATTTGCACTTACATTCCTGCAAGGATGATGAACCTGAATATATGAGGTCATAATTACAGAATAGTTCTGACAACTGTCTTTTTAACTAGCTACAACATACTACTGAGCATCAAATAAAGAGCTGATTATACTTTTATTAGTCCTTTGATTTGCTCCTCCAGGAAGAAAGCATTTATAGTTTTAACTTTTTTGTCTTTGTATAGCTGTATCTACTGAGACCATATTAATTTGGTTTTTGTTTGTTTTGTGTTGGTTTTTTTTTCCTCCCCTAGCATCAACAGCTGCTATTATCTCACCTTGACTGAAGACAACTCTAAGAGCTCTCGTATTTCAGAGTTAGCAGGCTCTCTCCTGCTTTTTGGTCTTTCTTCTTTATTCTAGCAATCAAGTCTCAAATTTTTAGGGGAAGGAACTGTCACTTTTCTGGCTCTTGAAGAAGTAATACTTAAAAATTTGGAGAGAGAAAAACATTCATTCCAAGCAAAGGAGATTATTATTTTTACTATGATTTAGTCAGCCTTTTCATACTTTATGAAAAAAAAAACCTAATTTGTCTTCTAGGAAATTCCACAGGAAGATACTCTGGTATCAAAATCTATTTTGCTCAGACATCCTTTTTACTCTACCCGTTTCTTTCAGGAGCTTACAGTAAACATCTCTATTGTTTGAAATATTTCCACATTTCTACTGCACCATCTTTTTCTGGCAGACTGCACAACCACCAATTTCTCAATTCAGAAAGTGTAAACCTTCATTAGACTATTCTTCCCGTTCAAATATGCTCAAAGATTTACAAGAGCAATTAATTGTTAATTCATTTGAATAGTCACCTATTCTTTTCAAGGTCCTGATTTAACTGTCTGCCACAAAAGATGTCAACCTAAGAACATTAATCCTCATCATTCTCTACCTGTTTTTTAAATTCACATTAAGGGCCATGCCAAACAACCTAGTAAACTTGGCCGTAGAGGTCAAGGTATCACCGGCTGTCTCCTTCCCTTCTCTGACAGAAGTTACTCAAAACAAATTCGGAGAAAGAAAACACACAAATGTGTCAGCTGCTCCAGTTTAGAGCCTGGCATCTTAATTCAAGACACCCTTTAATCAGTCACTTAAGCTAAGAATAGTTGTGAAGTAGACTGGCTGAGATGTGTGCATTAACCTTCTGCCGACCTGCCAGAGACAGAGCAACAGTTCCAGGCAGCAGCAACCTCCACTTCTGCCACAATATCCACCAGAGCTTGTCTATCAAAGCCCTCAGGGTTTCTGAAATGCATTCTGTGTACTGGCAAGTTGCATGAATCCTCAGTACACCAAAACCAAATGATGACAGATAAGCTACAAACGTGGTTTATTGTCATTACTCCCACTGAAAATCTCACTAGAAGTGTCAGAGCAATTCATACTCTTCTGACATGCAAGATTGCAGATTTCCACTTAAATAATTACATGCCAAAATAAATAAATAAAAAAAAAAGACACTTGCCTCTTGTTTAGTTACTTTTGCTGCATCCTTGCCTTCAGCACCCTCTGGAGACTGAAAGAAAATATTAAGTCAGTGTTTTTATTACAGACTTAAAAGCATCCAGACAACAGCAAAACAAAGATTATGGTGAAGATTCTTCTTTCTATACATTGCAGTAACTTCAAGAAGCCTGGCAAATTTACATTGGTAAAGCAGCATTGTACCAAAGCCATTCTAGATTCTCCAGGCAAGACCACACGGACTGATCATGACGAGGTACATAGATATCATCTCACACAGCATCCCTCCGTGGTCTCTCCAGCCAATTAACGAAAGCATCCGCAGGCTCCATCCAGGGGGAGCTCCAGCTAATCAGCAGTTGGCAGCACAGCAGTATGAACTGGAAATACGAGGTTTACTCTACTAGGGCTTTTGAAATCCCTGAGAAATTTAACACGTTTCTTCCAAAACATGAACTTAACTAGTAATGAGGTGTGGTGAGATGAGCCAAAAAAGCACAGCACTACTGAAATGAGTGATTTCTTTACCTCATTTACTCCTTTTGTGCCTCAGGCTCACTCAGTTGGAAGCTTTAACAGTATTTTTCCCTTACCTCATCTCCTCCATCAGAACAGTAAAAATCCATAAAACACCAAGCCATTGACAGGAAAGCTAGGGACACACATATCTCCCCACAAGAACAAAGTATCAACCTGACCATTCTAATGCTGGTCTTCCAGAGGGACTCAAGGAAAGCTAGTTAAACCACAGGGGTGGGGTGCGGGGGATAAATAAAATCAAGCTTCTGTCTTTTGTTTACAACTCAAGATGTATTACTTCACGTTTTGCAAATCACTGATTTTCCACCTAGGAGCAAGCGATTCTTGGAAAAACAGCGAACAGCAGCAGTTAAAGAAGGGAACATGTTTCAAAAAGGCGTTTAACAGGTAGCAGAGAAGGCAATTTAGTCGCTGTTTTGTTTTTCAATCAGTAAAGGCACAGGGTAGTTATCTTTTCCCTTCTCTTTCCATTTCAATCCTAACCCAGATCTCCCTCCAGGTTTTGACTCAGAATGTCTTGTAGTTACACAGTTATGGTTTGGAGTAGGGAGACAGACCAGCTAGTTTGCAGCAGCTGACCACTGCCTTCTCCTGGCACTGGCTCTAACATCAAGACAGCCCTCACCAGAGAATAAAACACGGCTTTGCTACTGTGTGCTCTCCTGACAGAAAGGAAGCATGCCACAAAAGCAGCTGGTTAAAAAAAAACAAAGTCGAGGACTGATCATGTAAGCAGCTAGAGAACAGCAGGAAGTTAAGCAGCACTGCACAGAGCAGAGCAACTCAGAATAGCAACAGAGTCAGGCATCCAAAATGGAGCCCAAGCGACCGTCCCCGGCGCTGCGGCAGCCCCTCCGGCCCCTGCACGACTGGTTCAGGCTTGCATTCCTAAAAGCCTTTCAGTTCCGTTACTGAAGAGCTGCTACAGCTTGATGGTGTGGTGCTGGGAGTATCAAAAGCTGTCAGGAAAACAAAACCAAGTAGTTCCACAATCACTGTCAGTAACAAAATCTTGTTTCCTACAAGTTCCCTCTTCAGCTCCCGAGACAGTCCACGCTCCGGGTAGAGCTTTTCTCTAGTCCCTGGATTCATAACATCTGCTTCTCCTATATTAATTTTCTCAAGTCTAACAAACTTGCACCGTCCCCTTTCCCCGGGAGGGAACTTGAATAGCAACCTTCTGGTCCTGGGCACCTATTTATATGGAAGTTCTCTCAGCTTTTATAATCCATTTGCTTCAGACGCCAGGCTAAAAAACTCACCATACACTCAATGAATCTGACTGGCACTCCGCAATCGGACTGTTTTACCCTGCTTCACTTTTAGGAACCACGAAGTTTGAAAGAGTGCTAAATCATCACAAGATGGCACTGCCACATGCTAACAGCCTTTCAGTAACTGCCCAGGAGCAAACCCTCACCCTGCGATACTGCACAGCCAACACGCAGGGATTTACCCCATCCTCTTAGCACTAACGACAGACAAGTCTCCTACACTCCTGATAGACAGGGCAGCCTGACTTTAGATGCCAATATTATTGCTTGACAACGGACTTTGAAAACTGCTCATGAGGCTAACCACAGGGGAAAAAATTATATTAAAATAATATTAATGCAACCACAACTGCTGTATACTATTACAACGATATATTACACAACATACTTCAACTAAGTTAGCTAATTAGCCCAGCATTCCCTCTCAAGTTAGAAAATCCAACTGCAATTCTGAAGGCCACGCAACTTTCTCCATGGAGGGACACGCACAGTAATAATTCTCAGAGGTGTGAATAAGCAGCAAGGGGTTCTGACACACTCTCATTTCTATTTCAGACCTGCTCCCTCCTCTCTGCAATCACCACAAGTCCAGGTGTTTGGAGGCTGCGCTCACCCTTCCAGGGTCTGGGCTCCCCAGTATGCTGGCAGAGCTGTGTGGGTGGCTGGATCACGAATAAGGTATTGATCCAGCCGAAAAATAGCCTGTTGCTTCAACAAATTCATAAATATTATAAATATATATACAAATTATAAACCTATAGTCTTCCCTGCACAGCTGCACAAACAATTCAGCTAGTACAACAGACGAGAATGAAGCAGCACAGGGCAGCTGCAAGCAGCCTGGGACTCTTTAAGCTGAGAGATACGCACAAAAAATATTTATGTCAGGTATGGCTACAGTATATTTGTTAAAAGATGAAGAGAAACTTATTTTCCCCTCTGTGAGTCCTGCTTAGACATTTCACTGAGTCCCAGCTGATGTGGACCTTCACGCTAGTTTTTGCAGTACTTTCTCCTCTCCTTAGGCACCGCAGAGATTTCTACACAAATGGATTTGAGCCAAGCATAGTTCCCAGAGAACTTGGCATTGTCACAAGCAGGGACTGTCTGCACTAGTATCTGCAAGTCACAGGACTTTTATGTAGATACCACCAAAACCTTAAAGTCCTTGTCCCTAACTCTTCCACAGGAACCCTTCCCCCATCTTTTGTCCTGGTGACAAGGTACTGAAGGACCTCTGGTTTCAAAGCAACCAAACCTACTAAGCAACCTGTCCCCTTGGCATGTTTTTCCATGTGACATAACGCTACGGCTCACCATATTTCCCATGACATGCCAGTCACATTACATTACACCCTGGAGACTGTGCCTTACATCGTGAACTACTCAGCAGCAGGACTGGCCACACTGCAAGTTTTGTGCAGCACAACCAAAGACCAATGCAAGCACTGGATCCCTTGACAAGGGCAGTGCTCCAACCTCAGTAATTCTTCAGCTGTACTCCATCATACGCCTCTATTGTACTCATAAAGTAGCCCCTATAGGCCTGCTGTGCCTGATACTGTAGAGATGCCTACAAGAGACAAGACAAACAAAATAAAAAAAAAAAAAAAAAGCAGATAGCAGTGATTTTTTTTTTTTTCCCCAATCACAGAGGTACACAGAAGGAAAGAAGCTGACTGGCTAACTAAATATGCTTTTCACATTTAAACTAATACCAAGTTTTAAATTCAGATGACCACGCACTGTGTCATACCTCAATTAACACTACATATTGGCAATAAGATCGTAAATTAAGCTGTAGCTAAGCTTTGTAAGACCTGTCACAGCTACATAACTTTTAGACCCCAAGATTAACCTGGAAGGCTGCATGTAAGATTCCCTGTGTCTATCACTAGTCAGCTTTTTTAATTTGCTTTTTCGCCACCCCTTTTTAAGGACAACCTAGAAAATTATTTTGAAAAGATTGGAAAAAAACAAACAAACAAACAAAGGAATAATAATAGAGGATAGAGAACATTAAAAAAATCAAAGGAATATTAAAACTGAGCTTGTTTGTATACACAGTTCTTGCATTTCACCACCTGTGAAGTATACACATGAACCAGTGTTTCCACACACAAGGGCAATACTGAGATAACTGCAATGCCAACACCATCACAGAAGTGTTAAACTGAAAACAGAAAGATACATAACTGTTTCAAGGAAACATTTAATAGAACATACAGGCAAATTTCCTTTTTTTATTGTTCTTCAGGCTGGGTTACCTGGTAGAGATGCACCACAAAAGAAACAGAAAGGTTCAGTTTTTCTAATCAAAACCCTGCAATATAGGCAGGATGTAATGAGAGCACAGTAACACAAAGCAGTGAAGTTACTGATGTCTGTTTGAGAGATCCAAAGGTACACGTCCGAACTTCCATCAAGAAGCTTCTGGATAAATATCTTGTTTGTACTTAAATTAATGGATTGTGCTATTAAAAAGGAGCAAGTTAAAGAACATGAAAAATGAGAATACACATATGTGAGAAGTAACAGCCACTACGGAAGGTTGCTTACAAAATTAAACAGATCGTTCATTCTCTGTAGGATAATATTACCAGCTGAAACTCAACCCCTTGGCTCTGATGGGACAGAAATTAGTCCTTTCAACCCACATTAAAAAAAAAACAAAAAAAAAACCCAAACAAAAAACACAAAACAAGCAAACAAAACCTGAAGAAGCAGATGCCAATTTCACTCTAAGTAACAGTTAGAAAGGCAGAAAGCTTTAACCGTCCTCTGTAGCACTTCCTCCCTTCTTTGCAAGTGGTTTTGTTCGGCCACATCTTGATACTCTGCCTGCAATGGGATTTGCCTGTGGATACTTTCCTGGCTCACTGTTCTAGCTGCAATTTCCATGATGCAATGCTTTTGTCATTCCTTCCACAACTTTGCTCACCAACCAAAATACGACACAAGCCTGCAAAAAACCACGGTGCAAGGAAAAGACGACATAGCAAGTCCTACACCTTTTTCAGGGGTTACTGCAGTATTTTCCTAAAATTTTTCTTCTCCTCATTTCCTTTGGAGTAGAACTCTGCGTTAGACTTAATTCAATGAATTGTTTCCTCATAAATTCTGGATCTTCTAACTATTTGTCTTCAGAGCAGCTCTGAATTTTGTGCCACTTCATAAATGTAATTAAAATGATGTTTTATTTCTTATTTTAGATTAATGAAGACTACTTGTTGACTAACTAAAACCAACCAACTCCTGCAACACCCTTCTAACCATTGTTTCCTCATTTAGCTCCTCCAGCATCTTATCGTTAACCTCTGTTTATAGCCAGTTCTTTAATCTGTTTTCAGCAGACAGAACAGTGCTCACTGCCAAGCCAATGCGAATAAACTTTGCAAGTAAAATTAATAACAAATGCTCTAAGAAATCAGGTATTCTTCCTACTACAACCCTTAATTTATTTTTTCTACCAAGAGCCTGACCCTGAATAAAGAAAAAAAAAAAAAAAAAAGCACGCCACTAATTTAAAAGACAAGTAATTCTGCCAGAACCATGAGTGAAGTACAGGATCAATCTGGTTAGCGACTGGATTTTTTCAAAACTTATCCACCATGATATCTGTCTTGCTCCCTTCCACAAAATCCAAGGTTTTTTTTATATACTGTACATGCACATACATTCTTCACTAAAAAAAACCAACCCAACACCCCGCTTAAATATTTATTCTTTAAGTATATAATATTTTAATCTTTCTTGTTATGAACTACTACAAGGAAATATTATACAACACATGATTTTAAGAATTTAAATCCCTCCACCTTACATCTATTAAGAGAAGAATACTTAATTTTCTAATTCTTTGGGGGAGAATGTCAAGATCATAAAGTTCTGAAAAGACAAATGGTACTTAAAATTTTGAATATGAAGATGACCTTTAATATTCTCTGGTATTAATATGCAATTAAGGAAAAAAAATCAGGGAAAACATTTCCTGATCAAAGTCTCCATTCTTGCTTAGAGATTCAAACCCAACTGGTTAACACACATTGCATTTTCAAAGAATATATAAGAAAACAAGAATACAAACAGCCTGGTTTTAAACAAAATCAGTAGGTTTAGAAAATGCATTTTATTAGATTCCTTAACGATTAACAGGTAACTCCTGTGAGCTTTATGCTCTTCACACAAGATAGAAGAGACAGAAACCAAGTTAGGCCCGAGGTATTTCTAGATAGACAACAAAGACTGACCAATATAATTTAAACACATTTATATTTGATAGGACATTTTAAAAGTCTCACAACCGGTTTGTTTTTTATTTTTCCTTCCAAACTTGTCTTCCCTGTGGTCAGTTTTTTGAATGACATCTTCTGCCTATAGCAGAGTGAGGAAGAGCAGTTTCTAGAGGCTCAGATTTTTAAAAGAAGCATTATCATTTCAAATTAGACAGACAGTTCCTTTTTCAGACAGTGAAGTAATCGGCTGCATCTTGAAAAATACAGATCAGCCATAGGAGCAGTGAGCACGGTGCATTTGAAACTGTTCAGTTTCCCCTGAACACCAAAGGTGAGAATTCAGCTAGGTAGTAAGTAAATTCTTGTCTCAATATTTGCTTAACCATTTTACTGCCACCATAAAGTAAAAAGGCAGATTCAAATAATATGATAGATGAAATCCAATCCCTAATAATATTATTTCTCTGACCTTTCAAAGCTGATGCCAGTTCTGCAAGTGAGACAAAGCAGACCAACTCATGCAAGTTTACATACAGATGCAGTTTTTAAAACCTTGAAGATTAGGTTCAGAAATCTGTATCTAAATAGACATGATCACTTCTGCAAAGCAAAACTAGCACAAAGTACGTCTGAAAAAAATATGAAAAAAAATTATTTTATCCACTTAAAGATAGAGATTACATTTAGACAGCTACTTTCAATAAAAACAGATTCCTGAAAATAGCCACCTCTGACAAAGAAAAGTGCTTTGAGCGACTGAAAAAAGTGTATGTCCCTCCCAGGGAACAAAACTGTGATAAAACCACAATAATCTCAAAAAGAACCGTTTTTGCTATTGTTTCAACTAACTGGTGCTACAGAGCATCAAACCTCTGAGATGATGATAGCAGGTCCATGAGTTAAGAGTTAGGGACTAAAGGCACAACTGGTACAGTACCTTCGATACACTGACCTCTGACATCCCCGTAATAATTCCAGCTGGGGTTAACAGTACTGCTCTACAACAGCCGGAACGGAGAACTTCATAGACAACCTAAATGCAGTTTCAAAAGAAGAAAACAGTAAAATGTCTCCAAGAGGGTGCAGGTGGGATAAGGAAGAAATGATGCAGCATAGATGAAGGATGTTTTCCTACTACCAACGGAGCACCAACACCTCTCCTCAGCTGTGCTCAAGAGAAACAAAACACTGCAGAGGTAAGAAGGTAACTAGACACTTGATTGCCACTATGGAAGCACTCTCTGCTACTATGGGTAGCATTAGGACAGTGGAGAAAGCTGGATGGGAAGAGCAAACATCCCCAACAGTCCCAAGAAAGCTGCTGTTGACGGGAACATAGGCAGGTTTTTTGTGCAAACAGATCCCAACATTCTTAGGGAGCGCAGCATTATATATTTACAGCTTTCGCTGTTACCAAGTACACCCACTCTTTACTACAGGAAGACAGGAGCTGTATCTCCAATCTACAGGAGTAATCAATTTAAATAATTTCCAGAGACACAAAGTGGGGGGGGGGGGGGCACGAAAACCCC
>NW_010116524.1:31445-37092 GCF_000699245.1 Pterocles gutturalis
GCCAAACACCTTCCCTCCCTCCAACGGTGCAAGGACACAATTGGACCACTGAGTTGTTCTGATTATTCTAATGAATTAAAGAGTACCCCCCTATGCACTCTAAGTTAGGGACAATCAACGAAAGGCCAGCTAAGGCTGCCTCTGATGAACACCTGGCTGCTGCCAAGAAGAGTTCTGACCTTCCCCACCTAATAATTCCTGCCAATAAACCACCTTAACGCTTTGTGCCAAGGAAAGGGAAACTAGATCAGCAGACAGGTCTGGCCGAAAACTACCTCAAACACATATGAGGTTAAATCAGAGGAAGAACAGGAATAAGTCTCTGGAATTGCTTCTTCTGGCCTGTCCATGCTGGCTTGAAGTATCTGTTGAACTGATGTCCAAACTGTGAAGTCCCACACTGCCAGTTTTGCTGACAATAAAATCAGTATAAGAGCATCTTAGTTCTGCATGCAGCCGGTTGCTCATCCCCAGCTCTACTCCCTTCTAAGAGGTTACCACACCTTCATTGTGCCACTGTGCAGCACCACTAAACCGCATCGGTAAAATGAGCCAGGATTAAAAAAATTAAATTTCCAAAGGACATTTAAACCTGTTAAGTAAACAAGCATTAGGAGGATCATGGCCTGAAATACAAGTCCAGCACCTGAAAACACCTTTTTGGCTACCAGACCATGGGATAAACCATTGTGCTAGCTTAGTGCAGTTAAAGAACAGATAACAGATGGTGGCCACTGCAATCCCACAAACTATACACAAGAGACAATATTACAATCATGACAAGCAAAATTCAACTTCATACAGCTTCTCGGAAACAACAATACACCTTGGAACGTAACAGGCCTACGCACAGGTACTGCCTGGGTATAAAACAGCAGAGAAATTCAAGTTTTTCAAGTAAGACAGAAGAAAACCAGCCTTAAACTAAATAGTATATGCCTGCTACATTCCATTTACACACATGACCTTTTAATTTTTAAACTTAACAAAACCAATATTCTAGAATACAAAATATTACCCCCGCTGGAGTGCTGAACTACTGTATATTAAAAGGTCACCTGCACCTGGCTAGTTTTGAACTCAAGGTGATGACTTAGAAAGTAGATATCTGATGGGGTGTAGCCAGTAGTGCAATCATGCTTTAATGCGCCCAAAGAGCATTAAGAATTACTTTTAATTGACAATTCAGTGAAAACCTAATGAATGGGCAGCCTAAAAATTCTTAAGTCCAACTGTATTTCAGTGTGGTCCAAGAAGAAAATTTATACACATTGTTATCAGCTGCTAATAAATTGGTCAGATTTTTACAGACTTGTATAAAACTGTCAGAAACATTTTAGATCTATAAATCCTTGTCCAATAAGCTTTTAATCTCCATAACTCTACAGTCATAGCTAAAACTATATAATTAGCTCATTCTAAGCTATTTTAAAGTGTATCTTTAATACAGAACGTGGACAAATACTTGATGCATGTACTTAATAGCCCTGTAAACATAATTTACTGCAACATGGCACAGCAGAATTACTCAAGCACGTTTTTTCTTCAACACTGCTCACTGCACTGTAACTAAGTGTCCCATGTGCAGATGAAAATGTGTGATCTTTCTGCTTAGTTTTTCTATGAAAGATGTAGATCCTTTGAGTCCGTCTGGTCAACAGATACTTGGAGTAGGCCAACCAAGCAGTTTTCAGTTGCTTTAAATACAGAGATGTTTTAAATTCTCAACAGTTACAGATTTAGTACAAGTGGTACAACTTCTAAAATTGGTAAGTGACAAAACATCCCTTTCCCTTGTATTAGAAGAATCCTGCCATCTTTTAAGATGTTCTGGCACTTCTTATTCTGTTTGCCTTGGTTGAATGTTAAGCACATCTCTGCATAGCTACAGTTTCACCTGCCCCTGCAAAGGATGCTGAAGGTACAAGCCCACCTGAGGATTCTTCTGGCATGTTTGGTAGGAGTTTGTCAAAATCAGGGGTACCCCAGTGACACAGATGCAAAGGTCACCTTCTCCTGTTGGCCTAGCCTGTTTTCCAGGAGTTACTGAATAGTCCAGGATTGATCTAATGGGAAAAGCGGAAAGCGAAACTACCTGTTTCAGAGCTCCGACTTCTGCTCTGAGTCCTCAGGCAGTACAGGGAGAAAAGTGGACACAGGCAGCAGTAAACACAGGGGGAGTTCAAGCAGAGAGATGTGGGACAGAATGGGAGCAGGGAGAGGGGCAGCAGCCAAGACATCTGGATCTGGTACTGATCCCCTTCTTCCTTCTAATCTATAATCACTTCCAGAGCCTACAACAAAACACAGAACCTCCCCCATTTCTACATCCCACTGCTAACAGAGTGTGCCCTGTTGGTCGTGTTCTAGGATAAACCAAAGAGTGCCTCTGCTACAGATGAAGAGCTTCCAATCCCAGCTATGAAACAAGTTCTTGGGAAGGTGCAGGTCCCCATAACACTGTTGCAGCTTCTTTCATGCCAAGCAGCTTCAAAATGAACATAACCTTAGCAGAAAAAACACTCTGTTACATATGGTATGTTGAATTGACACGTACTGACACACAGCTGAAGTATCAAAACATGGAAAGGGACCTGAAGTGAAGCTGAACAGCACCTGCACGTGCTTCATACTGCTGCGTTATGAACAGGACTCACCTGCTACTTTTTCCCCAAGATCCACACCTCATTCCATGGACCAAAGAGAGACAAGACAGTGGGATCATTCAGAGCCACGGCAAACAGAGGTGCCATCTGCAGAACCCTCAGCTTCATTAGTTAATTGGTGTCTGATGACATACAAGTTGCTCCAACAAAATTTTAGGAAACTGGTTACTATTTCAAGTTCTTCAGTTTCTATGTACACACCACAAAGCAAGAAGACCAACTTGGAGAATTAACAACAATAAACACACCACTGGGAGTGCAGGAGGTGCCTATTAGGAAGTAATAAAATATCAGAACAGACATCTTAACTTGAGAATCCAAGATGAAGGGACCATTCCAACAACTCTGGCATTTACTTCTGTGCCCCCTTTCCCTATCAGTGGATGAGGAATTTGAGTATTCATGACACTTCAGAAATGCAAACTCAAACAGAAGGATTTCACAAAGAGAACTGACTTTAGGTCCAGACAAAAAAGCGTAAGTAGAATTTAACAGCTCTAGGTTAGTACAGGTAAGAACATGCATTTAACTGCAAGGATTGGAAAATACATTGATTGGACACCTGGTTGGCAAAACAACTAGCAAGGTAAGAGTCCCACAAAAAACAATCATGTGGTCATGTAATTAAATGCACTATGATAGGACAACCCTGGAACACAGCACCTTCTAACTGCCCCTAAAGAAGCAATATTCCAAGAAAAATATTCAGAGGGCTTGTTTTTCTGCAGTAAATATAACCAGCTAGTATCTCTGACTTTAAAAAAAGTGAGTTTGCATAACAGAACAGGAACTTGCCACAGATGTTCTCTATTACTTTTTCACAACACCAACCCTACTGCAGAAACTAACATTTCTGACTACAAGAAGGGGACATAGTTTAAGTGGCTAATTAGACCATTATATTTTTTATTTGCTCTGAAACAACAGCAATACTCAAAGATGCTATATTTAAAAAAAAAAAGACTTAAGATGAAAATGTCTCATCTAGTCCTCACATCTGATTCAGCTCCAATGGTTTTCGAAACAGCATATGAGGTACAGGTTGCATCGCACAGAGTCAAATTAAAGAATGAGTTGGGTCATTCTGGAGTGCAACCCCAACTAACTGACCCGCTCCCTGTTCAATACCGGACAAGTCACCATTTGTCCTACTGATAACCATCCAAGATGGTGCACATTCTACACTAAGGTGCAAGTACCGTTCATCTTGATGATGATCGCTTTAAAGCTTACGTATGTATGTTTATGCACATAGGTGTATGTGACCACACTCTGGTTCTCCTAGCTATCAGGTGCAGAATGGTTCTTCATCCTTTTATGGCTAACACTGAGACATTATTATTGGGGCTGGTTCAACGTCAAGGAGTTTTCCAATAAGACCCAAGCACTAATTCCAGCAAGACAAGCCACAAAACAAAACACCCCAATCCATTTCAAGGCATTCGTTGCTATCAATACCACAAGAGGCATTCTGGTTTGTCCCACACTGGCATGCCATTCTTCTTGTGAAAGGCCACATTCACACCACAACACATTATGACAACAGACAAAGGCTACAAAAATCTGACAGTAGTAGTCCAGAGTCCAACATCTTTGTGTTCTAGCGCAGTATTTAGCACCATCTCAACACACAGTAAGTATTCCTCCCCCCCCAACCCATGACTAATGATACCACAATACGTTAAGCCGCAGCCCTCTAGAGAGGGGAAGACACCCTACATTTTTTTGTTCCTAACATTCATAATGACCGTAAGGCTTAGGGGACTCAGCAACTGACTTCAATTTACATAGAGGTGATTTTGACTTGTGATGTTTATTTCCTTATAAAACTTGCCTTTCTGTAAGTTAGAAATTTTAACAGAAGAATTGAATATTATCTGCACGTGATGGTTTTGTCTCCATTTGGAAGCTGACGGTTATAATTATTCAGCCGCTGCCATATCACTAACTTCTCACTCTGTGGATGTTATTCTGGAATAAAATTGATTATTGTAGAATACTTATGACAATTCCACTTTTTTCAAAAAGTGAAGCCATTAATCATACACTTTTCCTGGAACCATTGCTTCCCAAAACCCATACTTCATGTATTATCTTAAAATAGAAATGTTTACCCATACAATACTAAGAAAGTTAAAATTTACCACACGATTAAAATTTATCTCCATTGCTCTGATCCTATATGTAATGTTTTTATAATCATCTAGAAAGAAGTCATGTTCTCATGCACTTACTACTCAAAGATAGCTTCTCTTAATAACCACTTCACAAAAACCTACATGAGTGACTAGAACTCTACCCCTCTTAGGAAGGACAGCCTGAAACATCATCCATAGTGTAAGAACACAGAAGGGCAAAGGAAACAGGGTAGGAAGTCTGCAAGCTTTCCAAAGTTGCGGAGAGTCCTATAGGCACAGGCTAATTTTTATCTTTTCCCTGATGACAAGCAACGGCACTAGAACAGCAGCAGCACATGAGGCCTATCCAAGGATGCAATGACAGAAGAGCAAGAGGAAAAAATTGCCCAACATTCACTAACTTCAAGCCCACTTATCCAAATGAAGGCAATCAACCCCACGGTTGTACCCATTCATATCAGATTCTTAACTATGAATCAAATAATTCAGCCGACACTTGACAATTTAACATTCTGATACCTCCCATAAGGAAAGGACAAGAACTGAACACTGAGCTACCTGGAAGTCATCATCTACCTGGAACTTTATTAAAACACATTTGAGCCCCAGCCCACATATGGTGTATTAGGAGGTCACAGGCGACATTTTGGAAACCCCCCAAAACACAAATCGCTTCCCCTTGGTTGACCCAGTTAAAATCAAAGGACTGCACCTATTATTTTTTGCCATGGTACGTATCGCGGTGTCCAGTTCTCCTCACACCCCACCAGCGCCAGCACAAGGCACGCAGCAAGTTCTCCACGAGCACCTCCAGCAGGGCCCCCCCCTCCCCTCAGCCGCCCA